>NC_137831.1:25120553-25158053 GCF_963921795.1 Nannobrachium achirus | reverse complement strand
TAAATTCGAATATTCGAAAATAACGAATAATTCGAAGCATTCGCAATTCGAAGCTGTTTATTCTAGACAGTCGCTTCTATCGCTTTTTTTTACTGTGTGCAGGTCCGCGTTGGTCAGGGACGTGCAAAGAATGTTAAGAGAGGCAGGGGCTGACATTTCTAAAAGGGCCTTTTGGTGGACAATTCTCTGTTAAAAGGGCAGGGGCTCAAGCCCCGTTTGATGTATGTGTGCACGTGCCTGCGTTAGAGCAGAATCGGATCGTCTTGCAAAGCGTGCCTCACTCACAGCAGCTGTGATTGAGTTGAGTTGGAACAGCCACGACATGAAATGAGCAATTATAATCAATCACACCAATGGATTATGTTTTGGTTTGAACAAGAGCAGTGTGAGTGACGGAGGAAGTTTTACCGTTACCGCGTGGCTGCGTGCGGGGAGATTGACTCGGTGAGAGAAGAAATCCATGCTTTTTTATAGTGTTTTCGGTGGGGAAGTCTCTTGTATGCCTTCCCGTCATTACTAAATGAGTCGCCCGTTTCAGCTCGACTCGTTAATCATTCTGAATCAACGTGAGCCAGTTTAAAAGCACTGTGTGTGTGTGTGTGTGTGTGCGCGCTGCACTGTGCACTGTCTGCGAGGCGGACGAGTGCATCTCTCCACTCCGACATGTGACGGCCAGTGACAGTGTGAGGGGAAAGTGAAGCAGCTGGAGGTTTATTCTTCGCTGTATGACGGTGTCGCTAAATAGGCACCCTCAATGTACAAGCTCACAACGTAATGAACGTATTGGATCAGCGACGTATTGTGGACTTGTAGATCAACCCACTTTTGCAGCAGCGAATGGAGACTTCTGCCTTGCGAGACCAGCCACCTTTTAACGTTCCATGCGCCCAGAATCTCGCGAGAAGTGCGGTAGATTTGTTTTAATTAAATATAAATTAATTCGAAGCTCCATTTTTTACGTTCGAATATTCTTTTATTGTTAACATTCGAACGAATCTTCGAATATAGAATATTCTTTCACACCCCTACTACGGGACCTGGGTGTTTGTCTCCCATCTGCCCCTGCCGTGCCCTCTGCTGCCCCCTGTGGAGCGCCAGCGTTCTGGGCAGAGAGAGACGCTGAGTCCCCCCTTCCATCCCAGCAGTTACAGGCTGAGCACAACAAGGCCATTAGGCATCTCAAACACAGCCAGTGCACGTGTGTGTGTGTGTGTGTGTGTGTGTGTGTGTGTGTGTGTGTGGGGTGTTATGTGCGCGCACGTTGGAATTTTGTAAACGCACAGTGAAACAACTGTGGCTCTCTGCATGCGGGCTGGCGTGCACATCGCGAGGATGCTGGGTGATTCATGCCGCGCTGTGTGGAGTGGCAGCGCCATCGATGCGCCTGCCCTCACTGACAACACGTTAGGTTGAACTCATTAAGACAGTGGTCCCCAAATTATTTGGGGGGTCCCCAGATGATTAACTTAATGTGCAACATTGTTTTCTCTCTCAACAGTAAAGAAACCAACATAAAGTTCAAGTGTATGGCAGGTATCTGCACATTTCTAAAGTGTCAATTTAAGGCCTTGTTAATACCTCTAAAATTACAAATTAAACATTGGCCAAATTGTCAAATATAAGAGGCAAAAATTGTGAAAATAGCCGATCTAAATGCTCACAACGCCTCGCAATGTGAGGCGTAACTGGTCCGACATACATCACTTGCCCTGAGGCATCTTACCACTTTTCCCATTCTAGGACACCACGTCTTTTGAAGCGCCCGTGGACAGATCGGAGCGACGCAGAATGATGATTTCAAATACACACTGTACATGGTTTACATGCACACACACCCGCACTCACAAACAACCACGTGTCCTGGCAGATGTGTACAGTACGAGCGCGCACACTCGCAGGCATGTGCTATCTGTCACACACAGCAACAAAATGTTCTAGTTGCCGTCTCTACACACACACACACACACACTTAACCACATTAGGGAACATGTTGTGATGGATGCTGGAGTTCTCCCCTGGGGGGTCAGGGGTGAAGGGTCAGCCCTCCCTCCCCCACTTCCACAGGAGCAAGATAGATGAGGTCTGTTCCCATCTCTCTCTCTCTCTCTCTCTCTCTCTCTCTGGCAGAATGTGTCTCAGAGGAACGGGGGCTTTGAAGGTGTATTAATGACCTCTGCTCACTGGGTAGTGATGGGAACCATCGTTCGTTTCAGTGACTCAGTGAGTCATTTCGTTCATGTTCACTAAAAAAAAGATTAGCTCCGGTAATCCATTCGCCGCTCTTCTGGTTCCACGTTCAAGTTCGGTCCAATGGCGAAAGAGCAACGTCTCTCCTCAGCCAATCAAAATGGAACGCCGTACACACAGTACTATTTACGATATTATCACGATAATCAAAGTCCATTACCCTTTGCCAAAAAATAGAAGATCTACAAGCTTGTAGATCGGCTATTTTTGGGCAAAGACAAAGAGAGTGAAAAAAAAAGTACCTTTTAACAATTATAGAGGTTTCAAATGGTACCGGATATTCAGCTCAGCAAATAAAAGGTGAATTGATCCCAGTGCATGACGGAGGACGATATCACAATAAATTCAATCTCCACAATACGATTATCGTGAGTGTTTTTTTATCACGAACGATAATATCACTTATCTTCCCATCCCTACACAGTACACTGGATGCTGCACAGCAGCCCTTCCTTTACATACCAATTATACTATTTAAGGCTAAGTTACATTTAATGTAGCACAGTGGTTCTCAAACTTTTAAATATAACTCTGAGAGTGTACAAATGGAACGAAGCGGACCATTACGGGTACCTTAATATTGACTGTTGAGTGAGAAAACAATGTTAACATTTTAGCTAAACATCTGGGGACCCCTCAAAATAATTTGGGGACCCCTCCCGACCCACATGTTGAGAACCATTGGTCTATATGACCTACCTTCTGGAATGCAGGGGGTTCTGGAGGCAGCTCTGCTCTGAGGGGAACATGATGGTCCTCCTGGTACATGGTGGTCCTCCTGGTACATGTAGAACTTGGACCAGTCCAGTAGTGTCATTGATGGCCTTGAATGCTACCACCACCTCCACCCACCATGGAGAGACGGATGTTCTCTGATGGCCTTTAGGAGAGAAGCACAGAAAAAATATGTACTGTGTGTAATGTTAGAGCAGTGGTTCCTCAACCAAGTATTCGAGTCAAGGACCCCTAAATTGATATGTATTTGGCCCCCCATCTCAAAAATATTGTGTGCCAGCCAGGGAAGGAATTTCATGGCGGCCATGAAGGCCATGGCCGCTTTTGCCCCTCAGTTTGGCCTTGTACCCTTCAAAACAATGGCCACAGTGGCCTACAGCTGACTGTACCACTTTCTCCTCTGTGTCTTTCTGGTCAATATGTAGACAGTAGACACTTTTGAGATTCTGAAATCTTAACTCCCCATCTTCAAAACAATCCAGTGACTTTGATTGGTGCAAGGGTAGGCATGGAACAGATGGTAAATACCATCATTTTATCCATTTTACTGCAGATTAGGTCATCATCCCTAACCCTTAAATTCAACGATGTTCTTTCAATTGACTATATTTGATGGCCTTCCTGCCCAGGCATATGGCCTTTGTGCCCTCAAAAAATGGACAACATCAAACCTTGCCCCTAAATTGATGAAATTCAAGGCCTGGTGCCAGCTATAGGGACCCCCCCAAAGCAAAGATTTTAGTTGTATAAGAAATCTCACACGCACAGGCAGGCACAAGCACAGTCAATTCATCCTGCCGTGATGCTGTGTGTTGTTCTTGAGCGAGCCTGACCACACAAATCACCACTAACAGCACTATGAGAGAGAGAGAAAGGATGTCAATGCTGAATCAGCAGGTAACACCTTACAAATGACCCATGCGTCCATATACCTCTTACAGTGTGAAGACCCCTCCCATGCCTCCATACACCTCTTACAGACCCCTTCATTCCTCCATGTACAGCAGAGGTCTTCAACGTTGTCAGGCCAAGGACCCCTTAGTTGAGAGAGAGATGAAGCACAACGCCTCGCAGTTGTAGATCGGCTATGTTCGGCTAAAGTTCTCAGAATATGAACACTAAGGTTCAAGTGGTTAATATAAAAAAGAAGATAAAAGTTTCTATAACTCAAAGATTTGGAGGACCCCCTGTAGTAACTCTGAGGACCCCCTAGGGGTCCCGGAACCCCTGTTGAAGACCCCCTGATGTACAGACATGCCATCTGACCTCTTCACACGTCCCTGAGCTTCCCCTGTAAATTCATCTCCCCCTCATTGTCGTGCCTGATTTGCCTCTTCGTCTCCAACGAGTTGCCGACATTGAGTTTTCCACCCAGGTGTGAAGTGACAGAATTTCATATCTGGCAAATTACATTATTCTAGATTTTCATGTTATTATTTTAGTTTTCCCTATAACCCTGAAAGACCCACCGTAGCTTTTTGGCTACATTTAAAATGTATTAAAACAAAAACTAATTCAGTTCAACTAATACATAAGAGTTTAAATAATTTGTTTTCCTGTTCTTTTTCACATAAACTTCACCATTGGATCCTATTGTTTAGTATTACAATGCCATTAGCGAGGATATTTGCATATAAATACCCCCCACATAGGCTGATATTCATACAACTAGTATACATTTATTCAGGTCTTGCAGGGATACATCAAGACTCAAAATCTAAAATATTGAACTTTGAGCTTAAAATGTAAAGTCATATCGAGTTGTGGTTAAGTCAAATCATGACACCCCTACTTTAAAGGTAATTCACCCAAAATAATCGTCAAACTCCGGCCCAAGATACAATATAGGCTGGTTTCTGTTGAGTGAATGTGTTTTGAGACAAGGATCTAGTGTCTCCAATGAGACATAACGTACGCACTAACAAGAACTACCCAAACGCTAGTACTGTGTGAATAACGGTTCTCGCAATTACAAATGTTATCTTCACTTTGTCATGTTTGACATTGAGCGGACCCTCTTATCCAGGTCGACTCCTCCACAAGGCACCTGTCATAGTGCGTGTGTGTGTGTGTGTGTGTGTGTGTGTGTGTGTGTGTGTGTGTGTGTGTGTGTGTGTGTGTGTGTGTGTGTGTGTGTGTGTGTGTGTGTGTGAGAAAGCGTGCGCATGCAGAAGCGTCACAGGGGGGAATGGTGCCATTTAAATCCAGCTCGCTCCACGGTATCACTCACCTTTTCCTGACAGGGAAGTAATACTCTCTTTGTATTCATACAGGGGCTTATCTAGTCCTGTCACACATCACAGAGAGAGAGAGAGAGAGAGAGAGAGAGAGAGAGAGAGAGAGAGAGAGAGAGAGAAACTCAGTGTGTCTATAATGAGAGGTGACAGGGAGCTGCAGGTAGGTGAGACTTCATGCTGACAAGCAGTCAGCACTGATCTGTGATCAGCAGAGAGAGGACGGACTGACAACACTGATATTAATAGTACTGAGAGAGGGAGAGAGAGAGAGAGAGAGAGAGAGAGAGAGAGAGAAAGAAAGAGAGAGGATATAGACACCTTAGTGGTACATGCATTCACACTGGATGCCATAAAATATTCAGGTTTGAATTGCGTGAATTTTTGTCGTTGCAATTCACACAGGACGCACCAGGGGCTTGATGTCAGTGTCGGGGCCAGACAAGGCATGACTTTAAGACACTTACGCTTCAAACCCACCGGGTTTATATCGTTGTTGTCGGGTGGAAACCTTGTATGTCCAAAACTCTTCGTTTTGTATTCATCAATTTTAATGGCTAAAAATGGCTGTTTTCACTACCTGTGCGACGGCCTTGTATGAGGAAGCAGGGCTTTACTTCGGAGAAGCGTACAAATTCAAAACTTTACAAGGTTTCTGCCCAACAATGACGATATGCGCATGGGCGCTGATTAGCTCTGGTCCATATAGCGTTAGAAGGAGCTCTCCTTAACGCTATGTCAGCGATGAGCCCTTGCGTCTCACGCTGAGCAGCCTATCGTCTGTAGTCAAAATTTAAAATAAAATTCACTTTCGGTATTCACCAAAACAAAGACGGGTTTAAGGAGTTGAAAGCCTACTTTCTCTGGTGGGAGAAAATATTTCACGGGAAGGCAAAATCTGGACAATGCTATTTTTCTATTGACAAGATCTGCAGTGTGAAGTAACAAAAAAAAAAAATTCTTCCGGTGAAAATGTTTATTTTCTGGCCAAAAAGTGTATTTTAGACGTGAGATGGGGGGCTCTGAGTTTTCCCAAAGAGGGAAGTAGGCTTTCAACATCTTAAAACCGTCTTTGTTTTAGTGAGTAGCGAAAGTGTTATTTTTATTTTTAATACAGACAAGGGGCTGAGCAGCCCGGGCTAAAATATAAATGCGGTGTGCGCTCATTGAAATGCATCGACCAAGCGTCCTGCTGTGGCCAGGTTTGACGAGAACAGTCGCACACAAACCTAAAAGCACGCACAATAAAGTACGCGAGCGACTGCTCTTTTGTGTGTGTTCCCAGCGTTGGTCTTTGTTTCTCTCCTCTCTCCTCCATACATCTCAGTGTCTCCTCCCCACAAACAGATAGGTGTATAGTGTGTTAGGTCTCGACCAGCCGTGACCTCCATCTCTCTCGCTCTCTCAAGACTAATGATTACCCCATTTACCCAGCATCTTCTGAGGGGGTTCCCGAGAAGCGCAGGGTGGTGGGTATGAAGGAACTGATGGAGGCAGGGAGGGAGAGAGGGAGAGAGGGAGTGAGGGAGAGGACGAGTTTACGGTTCCTTATCTCATCAGTGACACACACAGGATGACTTTAGTGAGAGGAGATGAGAGAGAGGATAAAGTTTGAGCGTCCTCTCATTCCCCCACAGAGAGAGAGAGAGAGAGAGAGAGAGAGAGAGAGAGAGAGAGAGAGAGCATCTGATAGGACACGGCTCATACACATCTAACTATTAATTTACCTGACATCACTACTACAAAGTGTCGCCATGTAACAAAGCCCAACTGACATCACTGACTGACGTCACTACAGTGCCCAAATTTGGAGATGGCATCACAGACTGGCTTGGACACGGAACACCATATATGGGCATAAAAGAGTGCCAGCCAGCCAAATTGCGTCAAATAGGAACTATGTCAATGGCGGTTTGACTCATATGGATATGAAGCATCAACTGACAGCGAGAAAGCGCTAATGTTGCTGCTGCCGAATTAGTTACATTTTCTACAGACTGTATCAAATATGAGCGACTGACTCCCTGACAATATATTCGTTTATTTTTGTGCTTTCCCCTGCCAGCCGACCGGGACGCTGACCTCAGCTGAGACCACGTTCGGTTCAATTCCTCTCCCCTCCACTGGTGATGGAACGGTAAATAAACACAGTGGTCTCTGCAGTGGCGTAAGTAACATTATTTTTAGTACTGTACTTCAGTACTTGGGCATTCCAAGATATGTTCTTAATATTGATGACATCAGCGACCTCCATATATGAGCATGAACGTGACAAGGACTGACACAGAGATCTGCATACTGTATTTGGCCATTCATTTATTAGTGAATTACATTTCCCCATTGACTTGAATGGTGAAAATTGCAAGTGTGACTCACATCATGCAACCACATTTGCAATTTCCAAATGCATCTTTCTAGTTATTTTCTAGATTTTGATCTTCATTACAAAACATACATTAACACCACTTCGGCCCTACATTTCGGCCTTTTGAAAATAGCCGTTCTACAGGCTCACAATATGTCGTATCGCCACGCATTGTGAACAAGATCTGCTATTTTCTAAAGATTTTCTATCCATTTGAAAACTTGAAATGGGGCATTCTGCATAATGAGTAGGCATACTTTCTACGATTGGTACATTTTGATGCAGATACTTTTGTACTTTTAATCAAGTATATTTTGAATTCCAGACTTGTAGTATTGCAGTGTTGATACTTCTACTTAAGTAACACATTCGAGTAGTTTTATTTCCACCACCGCGTCTCTGCCCTAAGAAACTGGAGGACAGCAAAACAAGCTTTCTACAGGAAACCTTTCTGTCACGGTGGCACAGAGAGACAGAGAGAGAGAGAGAGAGAGAGAGAGAGAGAGAGAGAGAGAGAGAGAGAGAGAGAGAGAGAGAAAGAGAGGAAATGGGGTAGCCAATGGTGTGTGTGTGTGTGTGTGTAGAGGCGAGTAGCAGCCTCAGCATCTTTTTTTTTTTTTTTCGGAGTGTGAGACGGTGAAAGTGAAACTTGATTTATCGCCCGGGAAGCTGAGCCACAAAGTACAATTTTCTACCTCGGCCACGAAACAATAATTCATAATGATGCCGCGTCCCGATAGCACAGCCCCCCCACCCCCGCCTCCCCTCCACCCACCCCCCAACTCACCCGCTCCCACCGCGCCTCCAAAATGACGGTAATAAATGTCAGGGGTTTGCAGGTAAATACTTTAAGCCATTTAGACCGGGTACGCAGTATTATTTTATGCTTTAACTGTTGAAAAATAGCAGATATTCAAGCTCACAGCGCGGCACCGAGTGCCGCGCTGCGAGCTTGTAGATCTGCTATTTTTGAAAAATCGTGAACATTCATGTCTTTGAATATTTTTTACGCGATGTGTCTTCTAAATCCTTTTTTTATTTTTATTTTTTTGGGGGGGAAAAAACTATGTTTCTATGTCAGCGGTGCTCAAGCTTTTTCATGTCAAGGACCTCCAAAATTATAGATATTTGGCCACGGATCCCCAATCTCAAAATATGTTGTTCCAGGCACCACCCAGAAGCAAATATCTGAGTTACAAATGTTGACTTTAAAAAAGATATATTCAAAGATTTGCTCAAATTTTCATGACTTTTCAAAAATAGCAGATCTACAAGCTCGCAGCGCGGCACTCGGTGCCGCGCTGTGAGCTTGTATATCTGCTATTTTCAATAGTTAAATCATTAAATAATAATTCTAGGCTAAATTGATTAAAATCCATTAGGAGCTTGCTGGTGGTGATGGCAGATAGCGACCGTGTGCTCATATGTTGTGATAACAACTTCCAGGACGGATGAGAGCAGATAGAAAACAAGAACGGCAGGGGGAAAAAAGAAAAGAAAGAAAAAAAACAGAAAGAAGGAATATAACAGCAGAACCGGAGACAAATGTAAGGCTTGTTTTATTGGGAAGAAGATCCCATGTGGATGGGTGGTGTGTGTGTGTGTGTGTGTGTGTGTGTGTGTCTGTGTGTGTGTGTGTGTGTGTGTGTGTGTGTGTGTGTGTGTGTGTGTGTGTGTGTGTGTGTGTGTGTGTGTGCGTGTGCGTGTGCTGTTGAGTGTGTTGGGGGGACAGCATAGCGGATTGCAGAGGCTCAAGGACTATTGCAGATAAACAGGTCATGTCAGTTATAATGCCTCCATAAAATGAAATAGTAGCGCACGCCAAAGTCTGTACGAATGGGTGCGCTTGGTTAATAATTCTGCAACAGTCTATATAATTCTATTAGGTGGGGATGGTTTCAAAACATGTCAATCCCCCCCTTTTTTTGTTTTGTTTTGAGGGATTAAGTGGTTAAAGCGATGATCTCAAAGCCATGTACTCTCTCAATTCTAATAGTTAGGTTATGCCGTTCCTCATTTTGCTGGGAACTTGCCTGAAGCGGACCCCCTCAAGGACCCCTGTGGGTCCTCAGACCCCACCTGAGAACCATTGGTAATACAGTATAGCTCTGTCACCCTAGCCTGTAAACAAATATGGATGAATGGTAACGTCACGTTTTTCGACTAATTCAAATCCGCCATCTTGGAACGTCTGGTACCGAAAAGCTACCGGAAACAAATGCTATTGGCTGGAAGGCCAGTGAGGGCGGGTCTTCACTCAGTAGAGCCAGTAGAAGCCCTAGAAGCATATCCTACTTTATCAATTTAAAAATTAGTATCCACAATGTCCATAATTTACAAAAAACGCATGTTGTAATTTAAACTTTAAACACGCGACTGAAAGGTTTTCATGACAATGATTATTATTGCGACCGAAGGTCGCAGTTTACCATGAGAAACGTCACAGCTTGTCCGTGTGTAGACGTCCGTGTACATCATGCTATCATCATGCTCTGATGTCACTGTGATGTCAGGGGAACCACTCTACCAAAATGGGTTTGCCGCTCTGACATCACACTCTGGCTTCACTGTGATGTCACACTAACATAATCCCTTTTTATGCCCATATATGGAGATATGGAGATCCCTGTGATGCCAGGGGAACAAATCCCTTTTATGCCCATATATGGAGATCCCTGATGTCCACCTCACTGTGACGCTTGTCGCCCTGAGGCATCTTACTAGTTACTAAAGGTACAATGGTGTGGTAATTGTTCTGCAGCCATTGCAGGGGGGGTAACAGCGACACCTGCAAGGCCATTAATGAGAACTGCAGGGCATTTGGCACTTCCTTATTGGTTTCATTTTAGAACCCGGATGCTTGCCGCCTGGCAGTCACACGTCTGTGCACGCCGTGCGCTGGCCTTTCAACTGGTAATACAGAGAGAGAGCAGTGAGAGGTGCACTCATGCATCACGGTGTAATGGCGTGTCACACACACGCCCTGGTCTTTCCTCTCTAATGCCTTTCTTGTTGCTCTACATTTTTTATCGCCGCATCGGCAGATTATAGGAGTCGGCTAATGAACTTGGGTTGTGTGTGTGTGTGTGTGTGTGTGTGTGTGTGTGTGTGTGTGTGTGTGTGTGTGTGTGTGTGTGTGTGTGTGTGTGTGTGTGTATGTGTGTGTGTGTGTGTGTGTGTGTGTGTTTTCTTTGAAACTGGTTTGTTACTTCGTTCAGACACTTTTGCTACGCAACTTTGAGACGCTTCGAGAGAGAAAAAAAAGTATGGGCATGTAACTTAAATATAAGCGCATATTGAGCAGAGAATCTAATACAGAAAACAATACTTGTGGATAAAAACTAAGCGGCTGAGGGTAAGTACATATTGGTCTGCGATCATGTTCCACATTGATGGCGGGGGAATATTGCATCTTGAAGCGTTTGGGTGTCATTCGTTTGAGTTTTGCTCATAAGAACAGAACCGGGTGTCAACGTGAAGCTTCGTGTAAGTTTAGTATCGTTTCCACAACGGAGAATGTTTACAAGTTTACAGTTTTTTTTATGAAATATATATTGTGTAGATTTACACTGATGGAGTGGCCTCGTTGTTCTGTCTACATGTAGTTTGAGCACTTTAAATGCATGAACCCTATAGAGACAGCGTCAGGGACGTGCAGAGAATGTTAGAGAGGCAGGGTTGCAATTTCTAAAAGTGTGAGCATTTTGAAAATAGCAGACCTCCAAGCTCACAACGCGTAGTCACAACGCTGCGACGCATTGTGACTATTTTTGGTGCTTGATACCACATTGAACTAAGCATAATCAAGTCAATACTGGAGTACGGCACCAGAGAGGGCAATTCTTTCAACATAAGATCTGCATTCAAGTTCAGGCAATTCTCTTGAATGCTGCCTTCAGGTATGGCATGGAAAGAGGGCATTTGCATTTATTTCACCATCGTAAAAACTGCATTCATGGTCTGCAGAGGGCACTTCTTACAGACGGATAAAAGGGCAGGGGCTCAAGCCCCCTTTGATGTCTGTGTGTGCACATATCTGGATAGAGTCAACAGAATAGGGCCATTCTGATGTGATTGTAAACATGCATTGTACAGCCTGCTGACATGTTGTATTGCTCATAATCCTGGCACTCCCGTAGTCCGAACTTGGCATTTCCAACAACACAACAACGGGACAACAACACGATTGCATAACACCCATCACATCAGCACGTTTGCACACCAGCAGAGCTACACACAGCACCTACACAATATCAACACAACACCAGCACAGCTGCTAACCATCAACACAACTACAGTAGGCTACACAGGTCTTAGGGCATGCAGCGTCTAGGACAGGGGTCTTCAACAGGGGGTCCGGGACCCCTAGGAGGTCCTCAGAGTTACTACAGGGGGTCCTCCAAATCTTTGTGTGATAGAAACCTTTTTTCTCCTTTTTTTATATTAACCACTTGAACCCCTATAGCGTCCATATTCTGAGAACTTTAGCCAAAAATAGCAGATCTACAAGCTCACAACTGTGAGCTTATAGATCGGCTATTTTCGGCAAAGAGCTTTGGTGTAGAGGGGAAAAAGAGCAGAATAATAATAGTGAAAGGTCAAGTTTTTTAAGTATTGATGGTTAAAGTGGTTAAATATCTGAAAACACAAATTGACATGATTCCAAAATACACTGATGATTGTGCCGTCAAACAATGAAACGATGGAAACAATGAAAACGTTGTGGGGGTCCCCATTTCATCTCTCTCTCAACTAATTAGGGGTCCTTGGCCTGAAAACGTTGAATGCCCCTGGTCTAGGACATTCACACACACACACACACACACACACACACACACACACACACACACACACACACACACACACACACACACACACACACACACACACACACACACACACACACACACACACACACACACACACACACACACACACACACACACAGCTACAGGCCTGTATTGTTCTTGTAGCTATGCCGTTGTGCACAAACTTGTTCATTCACTTGTCATTTCCAAATACAGATACAATGCAATAGTGAGAACTTACTATGTTCTGTTGGCATCTGGTGTTTCTGAATCTGGGACCGCATTCTCCTCAGTATGTCTTCTGCCTGTATCCTCTCAGCTACTGTAATTCCAGCCTTTTTGATTGACATTTTGGCCTTGGTGTCACAAGTGTCCCATGTATAGGGTTCCATTTGTACAAAATAAAAAAAGTTAATGAACAAACAAAACACGATGGGGATAATTTTCTTCGCCACTTTAAGCCAGGTGTACTTTCTCATATGACATACAGAGAAAATAGCGGATCAACAGGCTCACAATGTGTCATGAGGCGACGTGATGTGAGATAGTAGCTATTTCTGCAACTTTTTCCGTACAGTAGGCCTATATAAGTTTGTATACAAATGTGTGTATATGAATGGGCCTGCCATGTATCTCTCTTCCTGTTGGACTCTGGCCCCGCCCACTCTGCCAGCCATTCACAGCTCAGCTGTGTTCATTCTGGAATCAGTGGCTCCGCCCCCTTCCCCCAGCACAGTCAAACTCCTGACAGACAGGCAGTTCAGCCAATCTGCTTTTGGAATCGCCGAATAAACTACTAAACATGGATGGGAATCTAATATTCAGCTGTAACTTACATGTGGACGGTCCCTGTCCACTAATGTGTATATGAAACTTTAGCTACTTTTTAATGTATTTATTATTTTACTTTTTTGTTTTATTTACGGCACAATTCAGCACAAATCCAGCACTAAAGAATGATACAATTTGTATTCATGTTTTCATCATATGCCGGGTTGCCAACTTCACGGAGGTAACCACTTCTAGTCATGAAATCATTGGCTAAGGAATTTAGCCAATGATTGTACTGTATGTAGTAAGGCCCAGTCCCACTGGGCCAGATAAACAGATAAAACAAATATCTTTCTCCATATCTTTCTTTAAGATACTGATCATCTTTTTGTTTTATCTGTGACAGATATTTTTCCATTCAAGTGGATGGTAAGATACTACACACACACACACACACACACACACACACTCACACACACACACACAGCGAGAGGAGAGATGGGTAATCCAGCATGAGACTGACTGTCATATCACATGGACTGGACATGACTGGACATGAGGAGAGGAGAGGAGAGGAGAGGAGAGGAGAGGAGAGGAGAGGAGAGTCTCGAGGGGATTTCCGTCCCCACTCAGCCTCTCGTCTCCAGGGAGGGGGGTTCTTGTGTCTTGCTTCCCCAGAGGGGCCACACAGGCAGCAGTGTGCTGGCTGGAGGCCCCTGCAGACAGGGGGGGGGGCTCACAGTTCAGACGCTCCCCAGAGTACAGAGAGCAGAGCCGGGGGCCATGTGCTCTGGCATGGCAGGGCCTTCTGTGCCAAGCAAGGCCTTGGGTGCTCAATGTCTGGGAAGGAAACGGAGGGAGGGGGGGGGGGGACCACCCCCTTATTTAAAGCATCGTCACACGAGAGGGAATGCTGTTAGACTACAGTAGAGATTTCCTTCTTTTTCATTTCAAGGACCTTTAATTTGATAAGCATAAGGGCCGATGCCTCTGTCTAAACTACAATATGAGGTCATTCAGAGGTTCGGGGGGGGCGGGTACCGTCATTAATTCGGCTGTGCCGTGCTGCCTAGATTTTGTGACTAAACAAACTGTATGCATTGGCCCTTATAGGCTACAGACCCCAGATTAAATACAAATTTTATCTCTGGGACCCCAATCTACGAAATTGCAAGGTGGTCCTCTAAAATGCTGATCCAAAGTTGAACCTTTTTCAGCTGTCTGCAACCAGCTGTCTGCACAGCTGTACAGTGATTATCATCATAAAAACATAATTTTAACACTTTCTGTACATGTTCTTTAAGTTGTGGGGGGGGGGGGGGGGGGAGGGATCACAGCACAATGTCTTTAAGTTCATCATAGTGAACACAGTACTGACCCAGAATCAGTTTGACTGATTCATAAAAACACTTCTCAGACTTTTTCTCAACCTCTCTGGCAGTTAGTTTTTCTCTCCATCTCTCTTTATTCCTCTCTCTCTCCATCTCTCTCTCTCTCTCTCTCTCTCTCTCTCTCTCTCTCTCTCTCTCTCTCTCTGGCCTCATTCGTCGGCCCTCCATGTGTGCTTCTCTCTCTCCCTCAGGTACTCAGATAGTGACAGATCATTACAGAGCTCAGAGGGGGAGGGAGACCCTTCTCTCTCTGCCCTGTCTCATTACCATCAACGGGACTCCGCTCTGATTGGCTCAGACTGTCCAGCGATACGTGCGCCCCGCTCGTCACGGTGTCAGCGACCAGCCAGGAAGAGGTCGTTAATTAAAAGGACAGGAAGCCATGAGGAACTGTTCCAGACGCTTGGTGACACAACTGGTGGCAGAGCACAAGTTCTACAAGTTACATGTTTAACGACTTCAACCCTGTACTTGGTTGACCAGAGTCCCTCAGGGCTCTATGCCAGGGGTCTTCAACATTTTCAGGCCAAGGACCCCTTAGTTGAGAGAGAGATGAAGCAGGGACCCCCCCACAACCCATAGAAACCATATAGTTTCATTGTTTGACAGCACAATCATAAGTGTATTTTGGTGTAAATGTAACACCAAATGTACATGTACATTTTAAGATATTTAACCACTTGAACCGTCAATAATTAATAAACTTGACCCATCACTATGTACTTGGTCTGCTCTTTTCCCCCTCTACATGAAACCTCTTTGCCAAAAATAGCCAATCTACAAGCTCACAACGCCTCGCAGCACGAGGCGTTGTGAGCTTGTAGATTTGCTATTTTTTTGCTAAAGTTCTCAAAATATGGACACTAGGGTTCAAGTGGTTAATAAAGGAGAAATGCAGAAAAAAGCTTCTATCACACAAAGATTTGGAGGACCCCCTGTACCCCCTGTTGAAGACATCTGCTCTATGCTATAATGTAGTGGTTCTCAAACTTGTTGGGCTCCAGTACCTCCTTTTCCTGGTTATATGAATCCAAGTACCCCCTTTAATCAACAATAACATTTTGACTAGAAAATACTGACATCAAAAGTCCAGTTGTTACGTCAATGTTGAAAATAAAAGTAGTAGCCTGTTTTCTATTCAGTAACAGTAAAAATTAGTACTTATTTTTGGTAAAGCTTCACAGAGAAGCACATTCACATACATTTGTTAATGTTTTATCATTTTACCATGATAAATGTTTCCATTTTCTCTGAAGTACGCCCTGCAGTACTTCTGCGTACCCCTATTTGAGAAAAACTGCTATATATATCTTCTATAATTTGCTCGCTCCGCATTAAATATCCTCTGGAAATAACCAATCTACAAGCTCACATCGGATGCTGGGGTTTAAGTGGTTAGCAAACACTGATTAACAGAGTTCTAGAAGCAACATGTTGTTTCACAGACAAACTGATTTAAACGGTGGGGGGGGGGGGGGGGGGGGGGGCATAGCTGAGTGGGTAGCGAGAGAGGGGGAAGCAGAAGGTCCCCGGTTCGAGTCTTGGCCTCCACTCTGTGTCTCAAAGTGTCCCTGAACAGTTAAATCATAACTGTCCCTTAGTGTCCATTGCTCCTGATACTTATAGGATGAGTTAGATGCAGATATCACTTTATATGTCAAATGACAAATACCGACTTCACTACTTTTCAACCTCTCTTCTTGGTCCTCACTAATGTTCACGATAAAATTACACAATTCGTTCTACTCGGTCTGTCTCTCACTCTTTCGTTCAAGTTTCTATTAGCTTGGACTCCCCATCGATGATGTCACTGGTAGGCAGGTTTCTGAACTGCCCACAGATGGAGTCACCAGTTGCTTCTTTCCACCTGACAGAGGAGGACTAAACATGTGTGGAGGAACATGCTGTTCTTCTCAGCTCCAGTTAGCGGAACAGGCACCCGACCGACCCGTAGGGGTCACTGTAGTGCAGCGCCAGAGATCACCCTCCCCCGACGGCTTCCCACCAGCGAACACGGTCCGTTGTGTTCGTTGGAGCGCCCAGCCAAGCTGGAAGCCCAGTCCACATGCAGGTGGGCAGGGTAGTTGGGAGTTTGCGATCTTCCTTTCGTTTTGCCTTGTGTGTGTGTGTGTGTGTGTGTGTGTGTGTGTGTGTGTGTGTGTGTGTGTGTGTGTGTGTGTGTGTGTGTGTGTGTGCGTGCGTGTACGTGTGTGTGTGTGTGTGTGTGTGTGTGTGTGTGTGTGTGTGTGTGTGTGTGTGTGCATGTAAGAGAGAGAGAGAGAGAGAGAGAGAGAGAGAGAGAGAGAGAGAGAGAGAGAGAGAGAGAGAGAGAGAGAGAGAGTTGATGTGTAACGTGTGCGTGCTGTCCAACAGAACAGGAGCCACCAGCCAGGAACAATAGCGTTTTACTAGCAGCATGGAGGCATGTTTGTCCTCTGCAACTCTGCCAAATACATAGAGACACACTGAGGAATTACAATAGACAGACAGACACAGAGAGAGAGAGAGAGAGAGAGAGAGAGAGACAGACAGACAGACAGACAGACAGAGAGACAAGCGATAGAGACCTAGAAGTGTGAGAATGCAAGGAGAAGAAAGACAGAATGAAATAACAGGAAAAGGTTGAAAGAGAGAGACAGAGAGACAAACCGACAGAGAGAGAGAGAGTTGTGTTGGCAGTGTTCAGATCAGATAGGTGGCACGGAGCGTTAATCCCTGGGTTTAGCATGGTGCCACCCAGCCTGGAAGGACAGGGGCCACCCTGGCACAGCGGAGCGGCCATGTGGCGCTCGGCGCCCCCCAGGGGACCTCCAGCCAATCCCTCCATGTTGAATGTACCTTCTGCACAGGTGGCCCCGGCGGCCCCCACGGCCCCTAATTGTCTAGTGCAGGTTTAAGGCCCCTCAGCCTGCCAACGGCGGATAATAGAGTCAGTCTGTCGCCCGTCGCTAGATGCCAAGCGCTACATTAGTGTGCTGCTGCCACTGTCAAACACATCGAATATGATTCTCCCTGTCTGCTAATGGAACCGCTGAAGACCTGTTAAAAAGAGACTCTCTGCCTTGTGTAACTCAAAGCCTGCAGTGGTCAAGATGGTCAGAGCACATACAGAAATAAATAGAATGAAGCACATTTATTCTGCTGAAACGACGACTGGTCTAAAGTAACAGACAGAAAACAGTCAACACTGCGAACATTTCCATCTATAAGGCCACACCTTGCCAAAAAGAACAGGAACAAAAAGTTATTCAAAATTCTTTAACAACTTGGGTGCCAAACTCGTTCAGTAACGAGTTAAGGCCACTAGAGGTCACCCTGCCAAAAGGAGTTGTCTCGTTCATGAACAAGACAACAAGGGGTTAACTGGTACGTGCATGCTGTGACCTGTGAATGACCCTAGTCCATACGTCACCCCGTAGCTCAGAGAGAGAGAGAGAAAATGGATGCTCTAGGCTGCATTGATTTCCATTCTAGCCTGAAACATAAAAAGGGCTTTATCTATGAATGAGGTGAAAAGAACGCCAGGGAAGCAGAGATCTGATTGTTTTCACGGCGACACTTTACCGCGATGGTCGGCCGCGGTTTGGATTTTAGTTTCGCGAGCGTTTGTAAACAAATGGATTTTCTTCCTCAATCGTCAGCGGACACTCACGTGCACACGCACGAAGCTTCCGAGGCTCTTCAAAATAAAGCGTGAGTGAACGGCAGCAGCAGCAACAGCTAGAAATGTTAGAAACCTGAGCATCCCATGTGTTAAGATGTCACTGGTAGGTCATATCCTGAACTGTGCCGCCCCGACACAGACTGAGTAGACAAAATGTTACCATATTATATGAAGATAAATGTCATTATATTCAAATAATGACATGTATGCAGTACTATAGGTCTACTTCATTTGACGGTTGCAAAATTAACTACCTTTCTCCAGTGCATTTAAAAATAAATACATTTTTAAATGTATTGATTCAAAGGGCTTGTATATGCTCTCAATCTTTTTCTTTTTTTTCTGACAAGGTTTTGATCAAATTATCCCCATTTTATGAGTGTTTATAGTACTGGGAAGTCTGCCCACAGTGCAAGGCTGATCGGCACTGCACAAATCAGAATGACAGGCCCACAAATCGCTGTTGTTAACAATACTAATTGGCATGTATTGTAACAATCATTTGGGGGCCCACTTGCAATACACTCGCGGACCACCAATGCACAGCTTGAGAATCGGCGGCCTAACGTCATCAGAAAGAACGCAGGGATAACTAGAACTGCACTCTGTCAAGGTGCCAACTTGCGGCTCGCGCACAAGTAGACCTACTTGTGCGCCAGCAGAGCACGCCATGAGGTGCATCACCACTGGCATCACCAGGAATGCTGGCCCCTCATTGGCTGTTAATGATGATATTGCCAGAAATGCTGGTCGCTGATTGGGCTACGGGCTTAAACACACACAGCTACCTACGGTACCTATATACATACATACTAAATACGCAGCCAGAACGCAATACTTGCACGCTCTGCTGGCGCAAGTAATGAACATGATGTCTCATATCTCCATATTCTAACGTTTTCTTGTATTTTTTGTTTGTTTTTTGTTTATTGTGTTTGTTTGGTCCATTTGGTTCTCAAATCAAATGGATCCCTGTAATGTACACTGTCAAAGTTACAGACTTGTAAGGGTCAGTTTAGACCTCCTTAAAGGAACCTAGAGAGTCCCTGAAATCCACTTTGAGACTGTACTACAGGATCACACAAAGGCACTGAAAGTAGCAGAGCTTGAGGATCTGCTACTTTTGCATCTGCTACTCTTGTTTTATTTGAATCCTGAAAAGTAACAGTTCTGGACATGATGAGGTTTCCATCCGAAAGCGACGATATTAAGTTGTTTTTGAGTGAGCGATCCCTTGCTTTCGGTCCACTGTTCCACCAGCCACGCTATGAAGCTGTGTTTGAGAGCCATCCGCCGTTCATCACAGCCTTAATTGCCACTTGCCTCGGTGGCGCGTTCAGGGAATAGAAGGGCAATTTCACAAGCCTCTCCTTTAAGCCAATTCAGACGGGGGGAGTGAGAGAGAGAGAGAGAGAGGGGGAGAGAGAGAGAGAGAGAGAGAGAGGGAGAGAGAGAGATAGGTATATCAATATGGATTATTAGTTATAACTTCTGATGTTTTGATTACGAGAGACCGACTTGTGTTTTCAATTTATTAGGATGTATCGACGTGAGTAAAACTATTTGTGAAGGAAGAATGCGGACAAGATAATAATAATTATCACCACACAGTAAACTGCTCTGTTCATTTAACTCTGCGTGTACACATGAAACCAAATGGACCCACATCCGGTTACATTTGCGCACATCTTTAAAAAATGTATACATTAACACTAAGGATTTTACTGTTTTACTGTGCAATATCATGATTACTAATACTACCATAATCTTCAAGTATGTATGTATTCAGGTGTTCAATTGTATTAGACAACATATCGTCACTGTCGGGCAGAAACCGTGTATCTCCAAGTTTCAAATTTGTAATTTCTTTCGCAAAGTAAAGCACTGCTTCATCATATGGCCATCGCACAAAAGTAGTGAAAACAGCTGATCTACAAGCACACAACGCCTCACGGTGCTTGTAGATCGGCTGTTTTCACTAGTTTAAATCATTTTAAAAATGATAAATACAAAACAAACGGCTTTGGACATACAAGGTTTCCACTCGACAACGGCGATATGAATGTTTATGTACCATACCGCACAAGGCAGTGCTGTGGTAAACTGAATAAACGTATGCATTAATTTGCTAAGGAGGAATCCTCCAGAGGCAAGACATTCCTATTTATCTGCATTAAGTAATTTTTAGGTTGCGCATAAGCCAATATATCCTGTTTAGGCCAATCATATTGCCTTAGCATCTTGCACTAATATCATTGCATTATCCAGCCAGCGCTAGTTATGTTTCCTCTAATAACTCTGTGTCACCGTGATTAATGGACATTGCTTAGTACATTTCCTGTAATTAAGTGTCCACCTGCGAGCGCCCTGGAATCAATTACCTTTTTTTTTGTTTGTGCAATTTCCTCGAAGGTATTTAGCCCTGTGTTTCCATTATGGAGCTGTAAGATTGTATCTGCTTTTTTCTGCTGATTCCTGAGCTACCTTACATGCCACGGAGCGCACTGAAGTCCTGCAGTAAGCAGTGGGAAAACATTGTTTTGTGGCGCGATGGCTCGTTAATGAGGCCAGTATTCAGTCATATTGTTAATAGCTATTTAAGGAATCATATTGTTAATAGCTATTTAAATCAACAACAACAACAGTTAAATTATGGAAATAAAAGGTTACTACCCAGTGTTATTTCAAATTCCAAACATGAAGGTATCGTTATAATTTTTTAAAGATGAAGTGCCATGATCCCCCCCTCCCCCTCCCCCTAAAACATGATTATCAGATATTAGGATTTTACTAGAAGGAAGATTTGTTTTTTTTGTTTGTTTTTTAAGCCTATATACAGAAAGAGTTAAAATTAGGTTTTTATGTGGCCACACCCCCCAGTTCATTAAGTACACAGACATAAAAAGGTAGACGCCTGTTCCGGCTCTCTGGTACCCGTCTCGCCTTGGTGGGCATTTTTGATTGACAGGCTTGGAATTCTTCTGTGTCGTAACAGACACGGAAGGTCGGTAGGCAAAATCCTGGATCCATAGCTCCATGTATGGTATTGACACTTGCTTTGACCATGTAAACGTGCCAATAAAGCTGGTTTGAACTGAATGGAAAAGTCCCGGAAAAGACGCGTTGTGATTGGCCAGTAGTTTTTTTGAGTGGCAGCCTACCCTTGACACTTCCTCTTTTGTGCCTATCAAGTTGGACGGGTCGCTCCAATCAACTGCAGCGGGTGGACGAGGTACCTAGCTTTTTATATCTGTGATTAAGTATGCCTGGTTAGCATGGTGGGTGGTGACCCAGCTGAAGTTAGCCACACCCACAGTGTTGGGTGAATGGTAAAAGGGGAGGGGATGATTATATTTCATATCATTTTATATGTGTTTTTGGATCTGCACTTTTGACCCACAAGGTGTCAGCCTCCAGGAAGAAACCCCAAATACAAAGGGAATACATAATTGCTCATAACAACCACACCAGGGGGTCTAATGAAGTACTGTCAACCTCCTATGAAAACCAGAAAAAAGTACATAACTACGGCACCACCTCTTTAACCATGATGTTTTACGGCCAACTGCGTCCAACAGGAATTGTGCGTTCAGCACAATTGTGCTCGGCTGTTTGAGCTCGGCCTCGCGATCACATGATTCATTAGTGCAACAAGGGTGACCTTTTCACCAGGCCACTGACATGAGGGGAAGGTCACGGTGGCTAAATGGCATACAGCCAAAGTGTCCGTCAATCACAAAACTGTCACCGTGTCACAGCATCCTCCTGTGAGTAACGCTCTGTTGAATTAACCTTCCACCACGGGTGGCGCCGACGGCCGATTGTTGGTGTAAGCGCGTAGCACTGGGATTTTTATGGGTCCAGACGTGTGTTACATACCGAAAATAGCTGATCTGCAAGCTCACAACGCGTCACATCCAGATTGTGTGAGCTTGTACATCAGCTATTCTCACCATGCGGAAACATGCAGGATGTTTAGAAACTTCTGCCTTCACAATATTTGCTTAAAGAGGTGATACTTCTTCTGTTTTGTATGTGTCTATGGAGTTAACATTACTCTAATAGACAACAGGTGTGGTTATAATAATAATGTGCCTGCCCTGTGTATTTGTGGTTACTTCCTGAAAGCTGAAAGCCTCTGAATCAAAAGGCCCAACTGAAAAACACTGAGTTGATGATCATATAATCATCCCCTCCCCTTTTACCATACACCTTATGGGCCGCTTAAGTCTGACATCATTTTGTAGGCGGAGGAGAACTTCTGGTGCCAACGGCACCAGCGCTCGTGAATCTTTTTACTATAAGCACATTTTTCTTATCTTTCTTGTTGACAAGAAAGTGGTTGAATTATACTTTAGTCTTTATTTTTGTCTCAGATCTGCTGAAATAGCGAGGGACACAGCACTGCCCATATTGACAATAAATCTGCTTGGGAGTCTGACTACAAAATGATGTCACGGCTTAAGAAGCCCATGGGTGTGGCCACTTAAAAACATGATTTTACCACTTTCTGTACTTTGTTTTTGAAAAATCCTCCTCCTACTATAATCATAATACCTGGTCATCATGTTTTAGGGGGTGAAAAAAGGACAAAAAACAACAAAACTAGTTATTTTTTTGGAACCATAAAAACTGTACTTTGAACTAGTTCATGTAGAAAGTGAACTTTCCCAACACTGCACTCCCCTTTGCCCTGCATTTTTCCACATCTGCCTGTTATAGCGCCACCAGGATATTACTCCTTCAGGTATTATCAAAAAATCATGCACATCAGTACACATTATCTCTATAGTTATGTGATCAAGACGGATCTGTCCGATATTTCATATTTCATCCTAATTGGCTAATATTGGCTTCCAAAAGTTTTTAATAAAATGCCTCAAATCATGAATGCAGCATGTGAGTTCCGTCAAATATTGCACGCATATTCCCAATAGGTCAAGGAACAAATGCCAACCTTTTCACATTGGCCTGTTATAGCGCCACCAGCAGGTTGACTTTTGCTAAACACGTTTTTGGAACAAAATGCCTCAAATCATGCATGCAGCGTACGATTACCGTAAAAGGCAGAAGGACACATGGCACCCTTTTCAAATTGGCCTATTATAGCGCCACCAGGAGGCCACAATAACCTACCTGACCTGGCGGAGACCTTTGCCCTGAAGAGCACTGCTTCTAGTTACTTGCGCCAGCAGGGCACGCAAGTGCTGCGATCGGCTGGGTATGTACTGTATGTCTGTGTCCTTCTTTGTTTAAGCCCATAGCCCAATCAGGAACCAGCATTTCTGGCAACATCATCATTAAGAGCCAATGAGGGACCAGAATTGCTGGTGATGCCAGGGGTGATGTCACTGCCAGTGGTGATGCCTGAGGTGAGCGCACCACATGGCGCGCTCTGCTGCACAAGTAGGCGGCAGCCGGCAGGCCATATACATGGCCTACTTGTGCACAATGGCCTACTTGTGCACAAAGCACAAGTTGGCACCACAACAGAGTGCAGTTCTTGTTCTGTACTGTACAAGGTTATTATAGTAAACGAAAACTAACTAAAAAACTAAAACTAGAATGGAAAAACATTTTAGTTAACTGAAATAAAAATTAAAACTACGCTTTAAAAAAAAAAAAAAAAACTAACTGAAACGGTATTGTGTGTACAAAACTAACTAAAAGAAACTAAAATTATAGAGAAAATCTCCTTAGTTTTCATCTTTTGTCTTCCGTGGAAATAAAAAATAAAAAACACCAGTTGGTGAGATCAAAGAGAGAAGTTGTATGTCTCAACATTCCTGCCACTCTCAACAATATGATGTTTTGTTGATTTTCTTTATTAGACAATACTTTTTCCGTAGCTTTTTTAATCTCACCCTTGACAAATACCCCATATTAGGTAAAAGACTAAAACTAACACTAAAACTAATAAAAACTAAACTAAAACTAAGCATTTTCAAAAAATAAAAACTAAACGAAACTAGCAACCCCACTTTAAAAACGAATTAAAACTAAACTGTAATTGAAAAGAAAACCTCAAAACTAATAAAAATAAAAACTAATGGAAAAATCCAAAACTATTATAACCTTGGTACTGTAGCACTAACTCTAGTATACTGTACTAATATACCAAATGTCTGTTTCTCTGCCCAATGTGAAGTAAGCCCATATGCAAGCTTGAGTATTGGTCAAGCCTCATTTTGGCTATACTATAAATAGGAAACCATACGAGTACATGTCCCAACGGGTAAACTACTGTTGGTAGTTAGTCATAGCTGTCAGTTCCCACCTGATGTTGTGTGGGATTCCCATCTGCTCTAGACCGTACTGAGTAACTGCCAGCTTGCATAATGTCTTCAAACTAGGACTTAAGTCCAAGATGTCTAGTTCATCTGGTCTGACATATCCTCTAAAGAACATGATACGATCTCCCACCACGCAACATGACTTCTTGTACTGCTTTGAACGTGGTGGGCCTTTCCCCTTGGGCGTAATCTTCTTCCAGGAGAAGGTCTCTGGATTGAATTTCCACAGATCATTGATGTTTTGGTCCCATCCACAGGCACCGAATATGTACATCTCTCCATTGTGGGCAAAGGCTGAATGATCCCAGCGTTGTTCTGGACTTGTCTCCCGATGCTGTGCAGAAGGTGTGCTCAGCCAGCAGTCGGTCTCTGTGTCAAATACTCTGATGTAGTAATGTTCCCACGAGTCCCCTCGGCCCCCAAATACAAACATCTTTGTCCCAATGATGGTGGCAGAGTGACTTGATGAAGCAGGTGGTGAAGTGCCTCTGATGTCAATTAAAGACCATACCATTGTGCAGGTGTCCAACTTGTAGGTGCTATTAGTGTAGGTGCCATTAGTGTAGGTGCCATTAGTGTATCCATAGTTTCCTCCATGGAAATAAATGACCTTCCCCAAGGCACATGCCGAATAGCTGTCCCTCGACTCTGGAATGGTCCCAGAAACCTGAGGCTTGAACCATCTGTGGGTGTCCACATCAAAGGCATAAAGCATAGTGCAGTGCCCCCCTCCCGTGCTAGGACCCCACACTCTGATGTAGACAATATCTTCTACCAGCACAGCTCCAGGTATGCGGCACATGAGGGGAATGTCAATCACTGGGCGCAACATGACCCAGCGCAAAGACACTGTGTTGAAGACATGTACAGTAATATGACACCTTTGAGCATCTTTCACAAAGGCGTACACATTTTGCCCCACCGTCAAAGCAGCACGATGGCCTCTCTCCTTCAAAGAGGCGCATCCATTCAGATGCACCGTCCAGCTCAACATGTTTTAAACCAGTACCTACATGGACAAGTTGGGAGGCTTACTTCTGAAAAAATGCTGTTGTGTACGTTGCCACTTACTGTATATTGGTTCATTAATGTGAACGTCACACAAGGTCTGGCCAATCCAAGAAGCCAATGTGTCGGGTCGGCCAATCAAAGAGGCCTTATCGGCTTCCTTACGTAAACCGATGACCAGCTGATGTCCCACATAATATAACAAATGATTGGCAACACAATCCTAGGCCCCAGGCAGGTTCTGGTCTGGAAATCCCCTCCCCTGCCCTACACAGCCACAGTCTCCACATTCTGCTAATTTCCATGGTAAGTTAAGGTTCACAGGCTGTCCTTGCCACTCTGGCGTAAGGACTGGGGAAAATTACTTAAATCAATATCTTGATGAACTTTTCATACATTTTTGGTTCGATTTTTGGTTAGATTGATTGCTCTCACCCACTCTCCCCCAAGCAGGGTAGGTACACCTCAGAACACCTGTTAGATGTATCATTGTTTAATGGGATTATTTGCATCCATTAGTGTTTCACTGTGTCAATTCGAATGCTACTGAAATAACAATTTCATCTCGTTGTGCAATTCTTCAGATGACAAACCAAATCTCACGCACAATTATTTACAGAAATCTAGTGAAAATAGACGATCTGCAAGCTCACAATGGGACGCACCGTGAGCTTGTAGATCGGCAATTTTTGAAGCGGTGAAAACCGCTTCCAATGAATGGCTTTGTGTGTATCACGCCCATATATGGTCATTTCAGTCCAGAATGAACAGGCTTTTTCAAAAACAGAATGTCCGTTTAATTACCATATATGGTGATGTCAGTCCAGAATGAACAGGGTTTTTCAAAAACACAAAGTATGTTACCTTATGTCCATATATGGTCACTCCAGGCCAGAATGAACAGGTTTTTCCTGTCCCACAGAATGTCCGTTTAATTACCATATATGGTGATCTCAGTCCAGAATGAACAGGGTTTTTTCAAAAACACAAAGTATGTTACCTTATGTCCATATATGGTCACTCCAGGCCAGAATGAACAGGTTTTTCCTGTCCCGTACGTGTAAAATATCAGTCCAGATTGAATAGGCTTTTTCAAAAAGCAAAATGTGTGGTGTCCCTCCCGGTTAGATGAATGGATACTTTGAGGATTGGTCAAGCTTCACATGATAATTTGGCCTTCAGGGTTTATGTGTCTTGTACATGCAGTATCTATTGCAGATTATCAAAACAGATGAAAAATACATTCAGAATAGAGGTTTTATCTGTCCACCGCTTCACTTCGAACCAAGGTTTGATTTTTTCTTTTTGGTTAATTGCCCGGTCCTTTATCATCATCACGACCGAACAAGAAGCAGAAAGCGGGCTACTCGAGATGAAGTTGCAGTGGGAAATCAGTTTAGAAATGACTGCATGAATGAGACACACACACACACACACACACACACACGCCAGTGTGCATTTCAACAGCCAATCACTTGAGTTGGGGGCTCTCGAGAAACACAAGTGTCAAGTGGGCAAATAATTGGACTCCCCTCGTCCTGATAAAATAGAAACATCCAAGAGATAGTTGTAGAAGACAGAAGGCCCTGTTTTCATCAGTGCCTTAGCCCTTATATCCCTAAACATTTTTTGACATGACAATTCGGCCCTCCAGATAAAATCATTCATTCATTCAGTATATAAAGAATGTATAGATCACAGAGTTCATAACTCTAGAACACATAAAATAAAAGTTCACCACTTCACTTCGAACCAAGGTTTGATTTTTCTTTTTACGATTTTACTATTTTGAGAAACATGTTTAAATAGTTCAAATAACCGAGCTATAGGAAATAAAAAGGCAAAGAAGTTTAGGGATGAGGGCTAAGGCATGGACGGAAATAGGCACAGCTTTGGCATGTATACCCTTCTGCTGAGCTGGTCGAGTCATCACTGTGATGTCAGAACATTCTATATGGATATCCAGGGTTTGATGAAGTCAGTGTCGTGATCATACTGTATATGGAGATCCAGGTGATGATAGTCAGCGGTCTTGATTTGCAAATGAATTCTGTCTTGGCTATATATGAAGCGTCCGGATATGGGCATGGCCAAATATGGGCTTAATATATGGACATTCCCAGATATGGGGTTATTATTGATGACATCAGGGATCTCCATATATGGGCATAAAAGGGACAAGGACGGAATTAATTTGCAAGTGTGACTCACACTGTGCTTTCCCAGATATGGGCTTAATATTGATGGGCATAAAAGGGATTCTATTGTATGGGTATTCCCAGATATGGGATTAATAGTGGTGGGCATAAAAGGGATTATGTTAGTGTGGTTGCCCTAACGGGGCATCATCTCCATATATGGATATCTAGGTGATGATCCAGCCATCTCCATGTATGGATATCCAGGGTTTGAAGAGGTCAGTGTTGTGATCTTCATAATGGATATCCAGGTGATGATAGTCAGCAGTCAACAATGTGATGTCAGAACAGGTCTGCTATTAGACATTGAGGGATTACGGACTGACTGACTGACGGACAGGTTCTGTCGGTTTTCAAAGTAAACTGCGACCCACGGTTGATCATGAACAAGGCTTTGGAGCCACACAGTTCCATTTTATTCCCTTACTATTTGCTGTTTGTAATGATGGTGACCTAACGTAGGAATTGAAGCTTATTTTACAGTCACTATCGTCTGGACTGACAGCTAAATACCTCAAATGCGAAACATGTGGCACTGACAACACATTGTGGTTCAATTAAAACATGTCTTTGTTATCATCTATTTATCTATTACAAAACAATTGACCATTATGATTGCAATTTGCTTGATTAATGAGTTGATTAAGAGCGCTAAATGTTTACAAAGGGGGCTGGAATGCGCTCTGTAAATATTTTTTCAGAAAACAGGCCGTCGCATCCCATCATGAAATGATTGTAAACTTTAATTAAGCACAAAACCATCTGAATTGGCCTCCCCGGGGGTTCATTACTGCGAGCCCCAATCTGCATTTTTAATTATTTAAATCCAGATAAACGTTTGAGAGGAGACTGCAAATTCATATGCCAATTATTCATAAAGCTACGTTCACAAAGCATCGGAGGAATGAATGGAGTGTGCGTTGGATTGAAAGATGCCACATCGTTAATGTAGAACGGTGCAGGGAAGCACATTTACACATTAAAACTGCTCTCCTTACACTGGGCATGTCATTATACCAGACCTGGGCATTGTGCGGCCCGGGGGCCGCATACGGCCCTTTGGTTCACTCTGACCGGCCGTGTAAGGTTAATGGCAAATGACAAAAAATTTAAAATAAACAATTTTCTAAATTTTACCTCATGCATGGACTAAAGCGGCATTGCTTTTATTTTGAAGTTTTTTTATTCACGTACATATGGACGCAATGCGTACATCAGCACATGTGCGTGATCATTGGATCGTTGTCTCAATAACAAGCAGGTGGTCAGACTGGTCACAAGTCAAGATGACCTGCCTTACCCATCAAAAATGGCTAAAGTGGCTAAAAAAAGAAAAGTCGATACCGAATGCCGGGTTTTCAACAAAAATTGGACTGCTAAGTATTTATTTAGTGAATTCGGAGGTAAAGCTGTGTGTTTAGTTTGCGGGGAGCACATCTTGCGGGGAGAACTGCCTTTTGGCCCGCCCTTCACAATATTTTTTGTTCATGTGGCCCCATGGAAAAAATAATTTTTACTTCAAAAATAGAAAAAATAGCAGGTCTACCAGCTCACGCCATTTCCGCTTTGTGGACACCTCGCCGGAATTCAATGAATGTGTTGACTTCACAATGACCTTGGCTTTAACCTTTCATCGGCTACTTCTAAATCAGCATCCTTTAGTGCAAACTGGACGTTTGGAACTAAAGGAAATTAGCTCAAGGGCCGGCGTTCCTGAAAAAGTGTTCACACAGATGTATGGACGGACGGACGGTGGGACGGGGATATGGAGGTACGGGCAGACAGTGGAGGCATAACAATGATGCACATCGTCGTTGTCGGGTGGAAACCTTGTATGTCCAAAACCGTTCGTTTTGTATTTATCCTTTTAAAAATGATCTAAACTAGTGAAAATAGCCGATCTACAAGCACACAACGCCTCGAGGCGTTGTGTACGTACAAATTTGAAACTTGGACATACGAGGTTCCTGCCCGACAGTGACGACATGTAGGAAGGTGAGCGCCTTCTTTCAGAGCTCAGTGTGGGAAAAAATTGTAAAGATCACTCATCCTGTGTGAGGATCACATTAGTAGTAGGAACGCTGGCGTTCATTAGCATAACAAACAAGCGCCAATCAAAGAAATACTTTAAGGCATCGTGTCCGTTATGTGGCAGCCCCATAATGCACATTTTGTGGGAAGGATTAAATATGATCATAAAACTCTTGGGAGCAACTCAGTGTTAAGATTTTTTTTATGACTGAGTGTGTACATCTAAGGTCCATCTAAATAGAACTAAATAATTAGGTGAATGTACAATAGATTATATATTATATAACGTATATTTGATCCATCTCAGAGAAAGTAACATGTAGGATTTTATTGCATCTGCACAGATCACCTCTGGTTTGACTGGTCTGACTGGAAACAGGAGGGTTTGCAGGGCAGGCGAGGATCACATGACAGAGAGAGAGAGAGAGAGAGAGAGAGAGAGAGAGAGAGAGAGAGAGGGGGGTAATCAGGCAGTGAGGGTTATGGAGAAAAAAAAGACAGATTTTCAGGGAATTAGCATGATAAGCGAGAACACAAAATCAATCCGAGCCCTCGCCGCAGCCTCCTCTGATTACTTTGAACTGTCAAAAAATGGCAGAATCAAATGTAAAGTGCTGGAGGTTACAGGAGTGATTTGTTCAAGAAGAGATGGCTGCAGCAATTGACACAGCTCTCCAGACTGTAATTGGGTTATCAAAGGGAAAACAGTTCAAGGACCACGGGGGAGAAAAAGACTATTTGCATTGGATTTTCATCCAAGCAACCAGACACACCTCTTATTTACACCAACCATCAGCCTCTTCCTTACAACAACCACAATGCTCTTCTTTACACCAACCATCAGCCTCTTCTTTATACAAATTCTTTAGTTTACCAACATTGCATCATCACCATCATCATCATTGTCATCATCGAAAAGTCTGTTGCCATGTGTGCACATAGAAAGTGGCGTGTGTGTGTGTGCATATTTGACATAATATATAGTTAGATACGGTAGATAGTTGGCCATTGCTCATAAAGTTGTCCAGATTAATGTTATAATTCTCCTGACACTATAGTCAGACAAGGCTTCCAGACCAGGCTTCATCGGGACTCGTCTGCTGGCATTTTGCCAAGAGATATGAAAGACACCTCAGGGCGACATGTGAAGAGGTCGCGCCATGTCTTGGCCATCTGGCCAGTGATGTATATCGGACCAGTTACCCATATATAGAGATCTGTATATGGAGATATGCTGTGTGAGCCCAAACCTGCTTACTTATTAGTTATGTGAAAGTCATAAGATGTCTATGACATCTGACATCATACATACAATCCCTTTGATGCCCATACATGGAGATCCCTTCAGGGTCCTGTAACTTCACATGAGGTACCGATGCAGAGGATGATCAGTGTCTTTGTTATTGAAAGTGCTAAGCGTGTGATAGCCTTATTGTTCATAATCAGCAAGTGTGGGTGTGGGAAGTCCAATGGTCTTGGAAGCAATACAAAGCAATCAAGCCTCAATCGTTCCAGACTGAGGTAAATGGTAAATGGTGCATTTATGTATGTTTATGTTTATCCAAGGCGCTTTACAGAGATTGTGCATTACATTCACCCATTCACACACACATTCACACACGGATGGCGGAAGAAACCATGCAAGGCACCAACCTGCTCACCGGGAGCAACTAGGGGTTCAGAGTCTTGCTCAAGGACTCTTCCACACTAAGTGTGGAGGAGCCCGGGATCGAACTGGGAACCCTTCGGGAACCCTCTGTGTTCTACGATGGCAATTCTACCCCTGAGCCACTGTCTTCTCCTCTTCTCAGTGTCCATACACCTGTCCCTTCATGTTCCCTCAAGAACACACAAAGAGGAGCCCCAATGACCTCTTAAATACTGAGGAATGGACGCATTCCCTCAACAGCTTGTCAGCAATTAAGTCACCGGCATTGTATGTAATCAGCCAGAAACTGGTTGACACAGACAAACCAGGATCTTACAGTCATCAACGGTTTACCAAGACTTAAAGTCAAACAGGAGAGGTAAAGACACACCAGATGAAATCTCACGTCGGTCAACAGTGCGACAAAAGTTTCTTCACTCACTTATAGGAGACATCAACATATCCACACTAGAGAAATACATTTGGTTCCATTTGTACACTGTTAGAGTTACAGACTTGTATGGGTCAATTTAGACCCCCCTAAAGGAGCCCACAGAGTCCATGGAATCCACTTTGAGAACCACTGGATTAAAGGGGGTACTTGGATCCAGAAATCAGGAAAAGGGGGTACTGAAGCCCAAAAAGTGTGAGAACCACTGCACTAGAGGATGCTGAAGAACAACATAGGCATGGCAAATGTGTATAGCATATTTCAACAACAAGGCAATTCAAGCTGCTTTACACAAACAATCAAACAAAAGAAACACAATTATAACATGACATTAGGATGCATAAAAAGTAAAACAAACTAAAACTAATAAAATCATAGTGCAGATGAGGGAAAAAAAGTAACTCAATCGATTAAACCTATTATTTCGATGAACTGTTGCAGCCCTACTTCAGTTTAGTTTCCCCAGACCTTTACAGACGCTCCGTTCCCATTCAGTTGTCAGCCGTCGCTAGCAGGTACCTCGCACTCCATTAAACAAACACCGCCTCCCCCTCCCACCCTCCTCCGAACCCTTCCCAACTCTTTTTATTTGACATTTTATTTGGCTGTGACAAACGAGCAGCAGTTGGATTATACTGTCATTTGTCTCCTCTTTATTACCGACACAAAAGGACACCGCTCATTAATTATTCCACCCGTTTGCCGCTCGGCGCTCGCTCGGAAAAGGTCCCCCCCTCTTTGGACAGATGGCGAGGACAATGTTATTTATATCAATCAGTCCGGAATGTTCAGCGAGGATTACTGTTCCTCGCGCCGCTTTGATTTATGTCCCTTACCTCGCCCCGTAGCCAACCTCCCAGGCGCTCCTACCGGGGGGACTTTAATCGCTGGAGAATTGGAAGCAGAGCGAGTGAGACAGACCGGGGCCAATGTGTTTCAACTGGTTTATTTACTAGTCCTCCTGTTTTTTTGTATTTACTGTTTTGTTTTGTGCTGCTGGACCTTTATTTTCTTTCCAGTGGGTCTCTGAAGTGATTTTTGTTACATGTTCTTGCTGGAAAAAAGGAGAAGAAACGAGTGCAAGCAGGTTGGAACGGGTGGAGAAAAGTGTCAGGTGTGATGCAGCATAGCAATGACCTGGGCACCAGAAGGGAGAAGGAGAAAAGGAAGACCAAAAACCACCTGGAGGCATACTGTGGAGAAAGAAAGGAAAGAAGCAGGATGGACATTGTGGTCTGAAGTGAGGACTGCAGCAGCTGACCGTGAGAAGTGGAAGTGCTCTGTGAAGGCCTTATGTGCCACAAGGCACGAAGTGGATAGGTAACAGGTAACAGGTAACAGGTGTGATGTGATAGGAAATTATCAGCAAGAATGAAAGGAAAGGTGGACGATGCAAGAGTACGTATGAATTTAATCAGCATGCAGTCGCCTACCCGTATGAAATGGTGAACCTAAGTCTTTCTGGAAGGATAAACTCCTGTTTCCCCCCATGGATTCCAGTGGGTCCACTTAATCCATACTTTATACTTTAGGACAAGTCAAAGATAGTAGATGTACAAGCTCGCTTTGAGCTTGTACATCTACCCCCCAAGGCCCAAGCCCAAATCAGCAACTACACCTTGACAAAAGTTATGAGCAACTTCACAGAAAAACAGGCCCAAAGTTGCCTGTAATAAGTGGACCTGGCAACACTGCCTTTGATGTCCGCGGTGAACCAAGGCTGTGTCTCAAGTTCAGCACTTTGAAATCATCTGACGTAAGAATTATGGTCAAACTAAAAAATGTGCATAGCTTGTTTTTCACTCTGTCTGTCTCTCTCTCTCACACACACACACACACACACACACACACACACACACACACACACACACACACACACACACACACACACACACACACACACACACACACACACACACACACACACACACACACACACACACACACACACACACACACACACAATATATTTCCTCACTTGTGGGGACATTACATAGACTTCCATCCATTTTTATGCAAGTCCTGTGGCCTTACCCTAGCCTCTATCCCTAAACCTAACCCCTAACCGTTGTGGGGACCTACTATTTTGTCCCCACACTGTCAGAGGTCCCCTGCAGGTGTGTGAACATGCATTTAGTCCCCATGGCTACAGTATAGCTAGACAAACTCACACACACACACACACACACACACACACACACACACACACACACACACACACACACACACACACACACACACACACACACACACACACACACACACACACACACACACACACACACACACACACACACACACACACCACCTCTCAGCGTGGTCCTCTCCCCGAGCAAAACACTTCCTGGGTTCTTGGGTCTTGTCGTGATTGGCTGAGGTGATGGCGGAGGTGCGTGCATGGAGATATAAGTAGTGAACATATTTTTGAAATGAATACCATTCACGAGTAATTAGTTTTATGCAAACTAGCAAAGATGAAAGCAAAAAAAAATGGCTTTATAAATTTTGAATGGACGTTCTTAAGTTATCCACGGTGCTTATCACGTCTGCACTTTCTGATGAAGCCGGCACAGACCTGGCGGTTAATTAAAAACTACTCGGCAATGTCACAGCAAGGAGAGATGGTTCAGCACTGCAGCAGGTAGATCAGAGGACCAGATCATCACAACTCCAGCAGGTATCTTAGAACAATGGTTCTCAACCTTTTCAGGCCGCGACACCTAAAATAATCATATTTTAACTGGGGACCCGCCACCCTACAAGCACTAAGAGTTGAGGCATTACATTTTGTATAACATGGTTCTATTGTGAAAATTGCAGATCTAAATGCTCACAACGCCTCGTAGATCTGCTATTTTCACAATTTCTGCCTCTAATATTGGACAATTTGACCAATGTTTAATTTGCCATTTTAGAGGTACTCAAAAGTCCTTAAATTTTCACTTTAGAAATGTGCAGATACCCTCTATACCCCATTCAGGCCGGGAACACATTTTGCTGTTTGGGAGGGGCTTACAGTACATGTACAGTATGTAGCAACATATTTGTTTTGTAGGCTAATTTCTGATTTAGCCCTATTCTATAGGTTAGGCCTAAATGGGTTAAACTTTATGTTGGTTTGTTTACTGTTGAGTGAGAAAACAATGTTGCACCTTAAGTTAATCATCTGGGGACCCCCCAAAATAATGTGGGGACCCCCCTGGTGGTCCCGACCCACAGGTTGAGAACCACAGTCTTAGAAGACAAAGATAATTGCTAGACAGAGACTTGTTTCTTAAAGTTCTGATATGTGCTTATCGATAAAATACTGTAGGGCAAAACAATAACCTTCCGTGCATTTCTTTGGAAAATGTTGACATTGCGAAGATTATGTCACACTGTAAAGGGGTCAAAGCCAAAGAGTACACCTTCATAATGTCACTGTTCACATGACCACAATAAATCCTCCAGTTCCAGGCAGCACAGAAGGGGTGGACCTTTTTCTTATTTCCACACAACAACTCTAAGATATATTACATAGACTGTAAAAAAATATGGACGGTGGGAAGCCATTGGTTTCTATGCTGCACAAATGAAGCTGATGGTGCCAGAACAGCGCAAATAGCGGCCAATCATAGGAGCTTTTAGTTCCATGTTACTTAATTTTAAATCAGGACAGCTACACCCCTGATATATTAATGACATAGTTCAATGTTGAAAATTAATGGTATTTCCCCTTTAATGGGTTTTAAAACTATAAGATATATTACATAGACTGTAAAAAAATATGGACGGTGGGAAGCCATTGGTTTCTATGCTGCACAAATGAAGCTTTTTTGGCCGTTGAATGGGTGACGCCATCATTGTAGAAATCAACCTTCATGGGTAGAAATGATACCATCTCGAATGCTATTGGCTGCCAACGGTCACGTGCAACCGCAGGGATACATGGGACTTGGGACATTGTCTTGAGCTTGCCGAAAATAAAGCACACAAAGAAGAATCATCACAAGCCTATGATCACAAGCCCCTCCTACAGCATACCCTGCTATAACATCAAATTTAACATAAATTGGACCATATTTTCACAAAACGCATTTCATGGTGATTGAAACGAGGCTTTAAACTAGCGACAGGAACCATAAAGTATTTATGACAATGTTTATTAAGGTAAGAAAATCTAATTTAAACGTTCGGGGGAATAGAATGGGGAGAACATGTTGCTTCTGGTGCCAGAACAGCGCAACTAGCGGCCAATCATAGGAACTTTTAGTCCTGTGTTACTTCATTTTAAATCGAGACAACTACACCCATGATATATTAATGACATATTTCAATGTTGAAAATTAATGATATTCCCCTTTAATGGATTTTAAAACTATGCTAACAGGATGTGTGACCTGCTCACAAACTGATGTGGAGTCGTGTGAGGTTGTCCAGCAAGTACTACCTGACTCCTCAACCTCCAGTACACCCCGCCCCCCAGACCCTCGTCTCCTCCCCCTCCAGTCATCATCGCGAGCCGCTCCTCTCGCACACATCTCTTTTGACAACGACGACGACTCCCCAGATGAAATTTAGGAGGATTTTGCCCAAGCCGAAGGTAATTAATTCTTCAATTAAAATGTTGTTAAACATTTTTTAATGAGGAATCGGCACCGGGGAGTTCAGAGAGACAAAAAAAAAAGATGTTTAAGCAGAGTAAGAGACAACGCAAGAAGAAATTTGATTAAAAAAAATAAAACCACAAGTTGGATTTGTCTTGTTGACCCACTTTTCGTTGCATTTGGGTATTTCAGCGGAGCAGACATCTAAATAAAATGTCTAATGTGAGGTGTCTCTTGGCGCTGGGAGCATGTGTCCTTCATGTCAGGTGACGGCAGTTTCATTTGCCCCCCTCCTCCTCGGTGGGCACTAATTAGGCCACCAGACGCCTTACATACAGGGGTGTCAAACTCATTTTAGGTCACAGGCTGGACTAGGTATAAAACATGACTATCTCTCTGCCTCTCTGTCTGTCTGTCTGTCTGTCTGTCACACATAAGCACACACACACACTAGGCATGTGCATATCCAGTGTCCATCTTTGTTTTAGTTTTTTCTTTCTTTATTTATACACACACACACACACACACACACACACACACACACACACACACACACACACACACACACACACACACACACACACACACACACACACACACACACACACACACACACACACACACACACACCCTACGAGTCAAAGGTTTGGGTACAGCTTCTCACTCAATGTGTGTGAGAAGCTGTGTCCAGTAGCCTGCTTTTTTCTTGACCTGTAATCTCAACTGCTGGTGCTGTCCCTTTTCAATCACGCAACAGTGTTTTCTTCCTCAAGCGCCTTATTGTTTAACATTCCGTGCGTATTTAAAAGTAAAAACAACTACCGCATACTTCATGCCGACAATACGACAGAACACATTGAAATGGAAATAAAATACTGTAACATAATAGCGGCGGCAATGTTAATCTATTGATTATCTCATTCTAAAGTTCTTCTGTCTATCTTTTTTTTTTTTGGAACATCCACCAAGAGCAACGTCTAGTACAGATGTGCACTTATTTTTTAAGGTCCGGTGCCACCAAAGAGTGGAATGTCCTGACAACATCCTTTAAAATCCCCAGGACATTTTTG
>NC_137831.1:25108053-25115553 GCF_963921795.1 Nannobrachium achirus | reverse complement strand
AGATGAATTGTGCATTTTCTGTCATAAATATACACGTCTGTCTGTCTATCTGTCTGTCTGTCTGTCTGTCTGTCTGTCTGTCTGTCTGTCTGTCTGTCTGTCTGTCTGTCTGTCTGTCTGTCTGTCTGTCTGTCTGTCTGTCTCTCTCACACACACACACACACACACACACACACACACACACACACACACACACACACACACACACACACACACACACACACACACACACACACACACACACACACACACACACACACACACACATATGCAGGGTTTCCTGCAGGAAAAAGCTATCAGGTGGTAGGCGAGGGGGGGACTCATAGCCACGCGCAAAGGCCTGAAATTATTTGCTTCATTAATTAATTAATTTGCTTAATTTTTTGTGTCAATTCTTATTTTTGCCCCAGAATATTAAGAGAAGTTGGATAATAGAAAGAGAAGTTGCTTATAACATCAAACAAATCAAAACATATTTAGATTTTTGATGAAATCAATTATCAGTTTTGCCCTCAAAATATGAACAAGTTGGTGTGATGATGAAACGTGATGTACACGGCCGTGGCTGCCTTTAACTGAAGCTTAACCTCGCGCCAGGCTTTCCATCGCGGTCCAAGAAGGAAAGGCTGCTTTAGTTTATTGTGCGCTTATTGCTGTTGTGACGTTTAACTGTTTGGTCGGTGCACCTTGACCAGGCACCTTGACCAGGCGTCGGACATTTTCCGGCACCGTTGCCCCTATCCATGCCAAACTTTGCACACACACTCCTTGGCTGCCAAACCACAACCTCCACGCATTTCTCACATGCCCCTCTTCTAGCGCCACCAATGAGTCAGATTCTTGCAAAACACATTTTTGGACACTGCTCCTACACATTTTGCGTTGTGAGCTTGTAGATCGTCTCTTTACGCAATTTTCGTATGCCACCATATAGCAAAGAGCAAACTATTCTACAATATGGTTAATGTATGTGTTTCAATACATTTTCAGTTAATTGTCCAGACCCACTGGTTGGGAGGACATAAGTTACGTGTTATATGTAGGGACCGAGCAATTGCTATTTGAGCTGAGCTCAGACACTCTGGAATGAATCCATGCTGTGAAAATCAACTCTCATCCTCTCATTGGTGTAAGATGAACACATGAAAAACAAAAAACTGTGGGCCCTGAACTGGCAGCCTCATACCCACGATGAACGATGAACAGCCAGACCTGAGCGAAGATGACTTTGTAATAATTCAACAGTTTTGACAGTTTTACTGCCAGATGTTATTATTTATTTATTGGGTCTTGTGCCAGCAAAAGCAGCTTACCTTTGCGAGGTTATAGACAAAGATCTTCTTTTTTTTTTTTTCTTTCCTCATTACATATAGTGCACTTTGGTCATACTAGCAGTAGAGGGCAGCCTCATGCAAGAATTAATGAAATGGCCGCGGTCGGCTCCCATCCGTACAGGCCACTAAATCGCTACAGAGCAATAGACCCAGAGAAAATAACAAGGAAGCGTTTTGTTACTCCATTGATGCTAACGTCCAGTGGGTTTTTGAGAGCACTTTTACGGGAGATGTGTTAACGGTACACACCCGCGCGACCCCTCATCAGTTTACAGACATCAAAACAAGGTACAAAAGAATGAGCCAAAGAAAGTACAATTGGCATCGCGCCGCCGTGAAAAATGGGGCGTCCAAAGCGGTAAAAGAGTTAATATATACGGTTAAATCGTCGATCGTTTGAGATTGTGTATCGTGTGTCCGTACGTGTGAGGAGGTGAAGAGTACTATTAGAGGTTTCAAGTAGCCCGTCTCTCTCTACTCCGAGAGACAGATGGACAAAGTTAACTATCAATCATTTAACTGGGGACCCCATGGATGCCCCTCAAAGATCCCCTGCCAGTGCTTTAGAAAGGTCCACCGCCATCACAATATACTGTAGCTTCATGTGACACAAAAAGTAGTCGTTTTTTCACCCGTACAATGTGTGCACGTGCGCATGCATCTGTGCATGTATGCGTGTGCTTGCGTGTGTGCATGTGCGTTAGCGTCTCCTAGTTGCAGGGTGAACGTCCAAACAGCCTCAACCCTGCGTAACCCCAGGGCCACCCTCTCAATGACAGATAGTTCTGGTACATTTCCTCGTCTCTCTCTCTCTCTCTCTCTCTCTCTCTCTCTCTCTCTCTCTCTCTCTCTCTCTCTGAGTGTCTGAGGGCTTTGAGTACTTTTCATATGCAGAGAGGGAAAGGGAGATTGGATACAGTCTTTGTTCTCCTGCAGAGAGAGAGAGAGAGAGAGAGAGAGAGAGAGAGGAGAGAGAGAGAGAGAGAGAGAGAGAGAGAGAGAGAGAGCTCCTCTCCACACAAACGCCTTTAAGTTGAAGAAAACACATTTAAGGTACGCTAGAGAGAGACATGAATACACTGGATTACACCCTTATCAGCAGCGCTTGTGAGGACACACACACACACACACACACACACACACACACACACACACACACACACACACACACACACACACACACACACACACACACACACACACACACACACACACACACACACTCTCTCTCTCTCTCTCTCTCTCTCTCTCTCTCTCTCTCTCTCTCTCTCTCTCTCTTTGAGGCACGCATTACAAGGCAAGTAGCAAGTAGCATACAAGTGCTCACATTTGTATGCAGATATCCATATACTTTAGGAGGAGGTCACGCCACATACACACACTACAGTATACATGCACACACGCTTTTCCAAGAATTGCACATGAAACAGGAATAAGTAAAGCAATATAAGGCCCTGTGCTGACACTCTGCAGAACATTATTGCATCTGTATTCCTGCGTCGTGTACCGCGCGCACGGCCGTACAAATGTTCTCCTTCAACTGTGTTGTCAAGCACGGCTCTGAATGCACTGATAATTGACCCAAATGCACAGTGTGAAATGAGTGATGGGGGAGAGAGAGAGAGAGGGAGGGGGAGGTTGAATATGAGGATGATGTTTCAATTGCAACAAAGCAGACGATCATTTAAACAAACATTATTTCGAGGAAAAACTGTGTTTGCTATATATTCAAAATGTCAACTAAACGAGTCTATATGTGTCTGTCAGCCCCCGCACATGCATGAAGAATGAACGTGATTTTGTGAAAGTCGCTGCATCTGCGTGCCCCCTGCCCCTCCCCCACACACAACCCGAATGTGATAGCGTACATATTTGAATATAAGTCAGTATAAACAGTGCGGATGGCGCAGCCAGAATGGCACTAATTTCCGAGAAAACAACACAAACATGACCAGTGTACTACCAAAGAGTCAAGAAGGTGATTAATAATGTGCTCTCTCTCTCTCTCTCTCGCTCCCTCTCTCTCTCTCGTCAATTTCTTCCCGCACTTCACGCCCCGATCACTCTCTTAGCTGCATTTTGTTCGTTCTTTCCAAGGGTGTCAATTGGGTATGGCAGGGGTATGCAGCTGCCATACCCTGGGTCTGGGGGGGGGGGGGGGGGGGGGGGGATAAAAGTTACTTTTTATTATATATCCACGAATGTCTCTTTGTCCATCTGCTGGTTATTGTGTTGTTAAATTACGGTAAAATAACTACAAATGCAAACTTTTTACAAAATGGTCACTTTAACAAGGTATTATAATTATGTTCTCCACACTTGTATTCTCCCCATATTGCCAAAATGGTATATTCCCAGGTTCCGCACAGGTCAGCTGCACAGGTGCAATGCATTATTGTTAATTGTGGCACGTTTTCTAACATGCCAATTTTAGCTGCACTTGAACAACTTTTCCAGGCTGCAATATCCATCCCAAGAAACCGTAGAAACGGGGGAAAAAATTAAATGTACTTCTTAAAATAAATGTATCATGCCTGTTTACACCAGTCCACCATGTTGCCATACCTTAGCTTTTTCTGAACTGACGCCACTGGTTCTTTCTGCGTATCAGCACAGAGAGAGAGAGAGAGAGAGAGAGAGAGAGAGAGAGAGAGAGAGAGAGAGACTAATCCACTTCCATCAGGAACAAACAAACAAACATATTTGTGTTACTCATATTCATCAGTGTTTTACACTTCGCCTCCTCCGAGATTGGACCCCCACCCCATCCCACCCCGACCTGCCCCCCTCCCCCCTCTAAGATCCAATAAGTTGATAGCGAACAATGTCAGCGTGAGTCAATGCGTTTATATACCAAAGCTGCCAACCAAATGGGGGAGAAAATGTAAATAATGTGTTAAGAGCGCCCATGTGATGTAGCATGTGTCCTTCCTCATCTCATATAGCAAAAAAAGAAATACAACAAACGAGAAAAATAGGGGGGCGGGAATTGTGTTGCATTCCAGAGCATTCGTCTTGATTATGCTGTTTGGTCGTTATGACGTGCGGGGGAGACACACTTGGTACTTTGTACAGAAGAAAAAGCACAAATGTCAGAAGCCTGTTGCTCTGTGTGTGTGTGTGTGTGTGTGTGTGTGTGTGTGTGTGTGTGTGTGTGTGTGTGTGTGTGTGTGTGTGTGTGTGTGTGTGTGACACTGCTGTAGGCTCATTCTTTGCAGTTTGAGACATTGACAAGTACGGTTAATTTTAAAATACACTCATAGTGGTCATATTGCATTCTCAAGTCATCACGCACTCCTCATAGCGGCCTCGGCTATTTGAGTGCGTCACCGCTGTATGATGAAGTGTAAAATATATGCTGTATATTAAAAAAAGAGTAGATATTATAGGTATTACAGATATTATTATAGGAAAATAAAGCCCTTATTATTATAGAAAAATAATGCCCTATCTGTTTGAGAATGGGTTGAGACGTCCAGGCCAAGCTGGGAGAAAGATTTTGGATGGCTTCATGGACTTAATTGACAGCACCGTCGTGAGTGTTGTGTTACTTAATGTGGGTTTTTTGTTTGTTTACACTTTAATATTCTGGATTCACGTTAATGTCAAACATTTAACATTAACATTTAAACCCTCAATATGTTAGTACCTGACCTTTGGCTCTGGTATTTCCCCATCTACTGCAAATGTCTTTGCCAAAAATAGACGATCTACAAGCCTACAGCACACCGCAATCCCCCCAGAATGGGGTTTGTGTTATTAATGGAAAATAATAAATACAATTCCTAGCACTCAAAGATGTGGCAGCCCCACTGGAGTAACCCTGAGGACCGGCTAGAGGATCATCCCTGTCGAAGATGTATGCCCTAGTCCAGTAGTTTTTAACCAGCGGTCCGGGGACCACCAGTGGTCCTTGAGGGTGTTCCAGGTGGTCCCCAGCTAAATGATGGAGAGTTGGCAAATGTACCCTTATAGATCTTTATCTCTTGGGAGCGTAAAATAAAACCAAATCAACCCGTAAATTATTGTTAACCCATTTAGGCCTAACCTATAGAATAGGGCTAAATCAGAAATTAGCCTACAAAACAAATATGTTGCTACATACTGTACATGTACTGTAAGCCCCTCCCAAACAGCAAAATGTGTTCCCGGCCTGAACATCTGCATTATAAGAAGTCTAAACAAATAGATATATATATATTTTTTTTTTTATCTAGGTCAACATTTTCCCATTATCTCTCCTATGGTACCACATCAATACAGCATGGAATTATGGAAGAAATTGTATCCAACAACAAAATAATCTAGGTTTTGGCTCTTAGAGGCTACATCTCATAATGGTCCTTGGCTCAAATGCCAAAAGTATTAACCACTTGAACCCTAGCTTCTGGGGGTAACATTTTGGCAAAAAAAATCGCAGATCTTCACGCTCAAAACACATCGCACAACACAGGTTTGGTGTAGGGGCATAAAAAAGAGCGGACCGAGTACAGAGACAAACGTCAAGTTATGTCTGAAAATACACATCAACACGAATCCTTCACTGATGGATGAAGCAAGTCTATGAAGCTATCAAAATGTTTCATCTGCTACACAATTAGTGGGGGTCCCTGTTTCCTCTCTCTCAGCTTAGGGGGGGTCCTTGCCCCCACCAAAAAAAGTCTACATCTTGAACGTGCACGGCAGACATGCTGCTGTGCGCAGAGGCAGCGGACGCCGCAGCAGGGTTCCGCCTCTCTCTCTCTCTCTCTCTCTCTCTCTCTCTCTCGCTCCCTCCCACTGGCCGGCTTCCAAATAGCGTGCGGTGTCTTGTGGGAGAAGGAGACGGGGAAATGGAACAACTGGTTTTAATGAAACAATTACAAGACACTAATTATTATGTTAATGTTTTCACTGCATGTCATCGTCAGCCTGATGCTAACTGCCTCCCTGCTCTCACACTATACAGTACTACTTACTGGCTTCTGAGTTCTCTGTGTGTGTGTGTGTGTGTGTGTGTGTGTGTGCGTGTGTGTGTGTGTGTGTGTGTGCGTGTGTGTGTGTGTGTGTGTGTGTGTGTGTGTGTGTGTGTGTGTGCGTGTGCGTGTGCGTGTGTGTGTGTGCATGATCTATCTGAAATAAGTACAGTATGTTGTGTGCATGCAGAGATTTCAGCTCGCTTGTGTCTCTTGAGCCTGCCATGTGCTGTGCATCTCTCTCTCGCTCTCACTCACTCACTCACTCACTCACTCACTCACTCACTCACTCACTCACTCACACACACACACACACACACACACACACACACACACACACACACACACACACACACACACACACACACACACACACACACACACACACACACACACACACACACACACACACACACACACTTGCTCACCCTTTCTTGTTCACATAGACACAGGACGCACTTGCTGCATTAAACAGCCTTTCTCTGTATCTCTTTATGCCTCCCTAAGTTTTCTTTTCTCTCTAACCCCCGCTCTATCACGCACGCACGCACGCACACACACGCACACACACACGCACACACAAACACAGAATGCAGCCCACAGCAAACACGCACTTTACAGTCAACACATTGCCAGCAACACGAGCTCATCAACGTGGCACAAAAATATTCCTAAATCCGTGACCTTTGCACATGTTTTATATTTGAATAAAATTTTTAACTGACACGAATGCAAGAACCGGGTCAAACTGGAATGTGTGCTTTGATTTTCCTGCTAGCTTTAGAAAAAAATAGTAATAATACAAAAATAATATAGCGCCTGCCTTGTGCTAACAACCAAAACCAAACAGCTGCAGGGAATAATGTATAATCAAATGTTTATAAATTCTGGACCAAAAACTGCTACTACTACAGTACAGATAGGACATCTGACTATTTCAAAGGGCCTGCCAATGTCACTTCAGTGGAAAGTCAGCAGTGTTGTGCCTGAACGCGTTCAATGAACAATCGTTCTTAAACTCGTTCATATTTTGGGTGACCGAACTGAACGTATTTCCGCCAGATGAACGCTATCTGTGAACGTGTTCATTCTGGCGCTGTGAGCGGCGCTCGTTCGGTTCGGTCGCGGGTCGACTCTGCATTCACTTTGAAGCGTTGTGTGTGCAATGAGCATCATCGTCTCGCACAGCCTCCTCGTTCATCAACAGAAAC
>NC_137831.1:25068053-25103053 GCF_963921795.1 Nannobrachium achirus | reverse complement strand
CATTATTTGTGCTTTAACTATTGAAAAATAGCAGATATACAAGCTCACAGCGCGGCACCCGAGTGCCGCACTGCGAGCTTGTAGATCTCCCATTTTTTAAAATTTGTGAACATTTCTTTGAATATTTCAAATCCTTCTAAGGTTTTTGGAAAAACCTATGTTTCTATGTCAGTGGTGCTCAAACCTTTTCATGTGAAGGACCCCCCGAAAATGATGTGTATTTGGCCACGGAACCCCATCTCAAAATATTTAGTTCCAGGAACCCCCCCAGAAGCAAAATTAGAGTTACAAATGTTCCCTTCGAAAATACATACGTTCAAAGATTTACACACATTTTCACGACTTTTTAAAAATAGCAGATCTACAAGCTCGCAGCGCGGCACTCGGTGCCGCGCTGTGAGCTTGTATATCTGCTATTTTTCAATAGCTAAAGTATAAAAATAATTAAGGTCCCCTCCACCTTGGGCCCTGGTAACTCAGTCCCACTTTCCCCCCTCTTGTGACGCCCCTGCCTGAGTGTGGAGGTAGCTGTGGACTTCCAGCGTGGCAGACAGTAAGAGCTTTTGTCTCCACAGAGAGCAGAGTGACCCCCACCTCCCCCTCCACCACCAACTCCTCCATGATTCAATGAGAGGTCTGGATGTCAGCCTGTCTCCTGTTGTTGTCTCTTTCTTTTTTTCCCCTTCAGTCTATTCATGCCAGGCACCGCAGGGGAAAGCCTCTCGAACCACGAATAGTGGAACGCCGCGGGCTGCTGCTTTGGACTCTCGGCAACAAACAGTAAATAGACAAGAAAGTCAAGGAAGCTGGAGAGAATTCCAGGTGGCCGGTCTCCAAGATGCACACATTCAAGCGGTTTGGGTCTTTTGCCATGTCAACCATGCAGGGTCTCGTTAGGGAGGTTTGTCACTGTTCGCCTGCCTCGGAACACACATGGAGCATGCAGGAAACCAGGTAGAAAAGTGCAGTTTGATTAAAAGAGTTGGTTTTGGCATTTTTATGCTAGATTTCAAATACATGTATGATAGATATGATTTATGATACATAAATGTATGATTCATGTATGAGGCTCATATGACCATAAAGGTACATTCTGTGAACTACTGTCTGAACTGAGACCATGTTTTGGTTGTACTGTAAGTTCTGGTTAGTGGAAAGTTACCAGGACTCTACGTGTCTCTGTCTTCTTGTTATGATATGGGAACCAATCAATGAGTCCCACGATCTAACTGTCATATACTGTATTCTTTATATACTGTATGTCTTACCACCATCTCTAGAAGAGAGATTAGCAAGCTGCCACCAGGATGGTATGCTCACTATTTTGTCTTCCTTATCTGCTCTCTTCAAAATCCGATCCTTTGGCTGTCTCTGAGTCTTATTTTGGCTATGGATTTATAGATCCATATTTAAGTTATTTATTTAATCTAACAATTTAGATACAGTCAACAGACCCAACAGAGCCAGAGCTCTGAAATGAAGAGCTTTGGGTCAGATTTTAATGGGGGGTCACTTACAAGAAGGACTATAGCCTTATTTTCATATGCCCTGTGAACCACTGGGCGCCAGAAGGGGGGAAACACACTGCTAAATTGAGATGAAAAGATGTTTGTCAATGAAAGGATTACTGCGACAATGTAAGCGCATTCGTCAAATAGTTTCTTACGACAATGTGTGTTGGTGGATCCATCACCATGCTGTGCTGTTCACCTTCACACTCCCCGGAGGATGAACCAGACTGGTTTAGGTGACCCCACGGCCTTCCCTAGAGTTCCCCCTTAGCCCAAAATGTTAGATATTTCAATATCTAATGGCTGGTTTGCCATAAAGCTTTCTGAGCACAGTACTGCTCCCTGGAAGGTGAACCCTTAACCGTATGAGTGGCTCCATGATCTTTCCTTTAAGGACCACCCTCATGGGAAAAAAGGTGAAGAGAATTAAGGACCAAAGCCACTGAAAGCTCATGTCGTGAAAGAGAGACACTACTGCACTGCAGTGTACTGCATTATACAAATACATACAAACATACCACGGGTGCCGCGTCACGGGACAGTGACATTTGAAGAAGCCGTCTTTGCTGGCCTTGCATGCTTTCCTCCTCACAGCCAGAGATGGGAAGTAACGAAGTACAAATACTTCGTTACTGTAACGAAGTACATTTTTCAGTACTTTGTACTTTACTGAGTATTTATTTTTCTAAGTACTTTTTACTTTTATCCGTTACATTTTAACACAAGTATCTGTACTTTTACTCCGCTACATTTTCAAAACAGGCTCGCTACTTTGGTTTTAAATGAATGTTGCGCCGCTGCACGGCAGATGAAACAAAACAATAAAATACTCAAGTAGAAATACCAGTACGCATTGTCGTAAGCGTCGCTTCATGGAACCCCAGCATGTTATGCTATGTTCAGTCGTAAGACGGTGGTGCGCATCGAAAATAGCTATTGTGTTATCCTATATGTGAATCTTTAAAATTAGTTATTTTATGATAAAGCTGTTAACAGTCATCATAAATCGAGTAACTGAAAGTAACTAGTAGTTACTTTTTAAATTGCAGTTATTGGATTACGTTACTGACAAAAAAAAATGGGATTGTGGGATATGTATAGGCCTATATATTTTTTATATAAGTGGTATGGTACTCACTACTCAGTCTAAAAAGGTAGAAAACCTTTGTGTTTGGTGGGGATCTTTTAAGTTTAATATCGTTCAAATTCTATTGGCTTTGCACAGAAACATACGGTAAAAATACTTTTACTTTTACTTTAAAAGTACTTTTCAAAGCCTGTACTTCTTACTTTTTACTTGAGTAATTATTTGAATTGAGTACTTTTACTTTTACCAAAGTCATTTTTTCACAAGTACTTTTACTTTTACTTAAGTACAGAATACGAGTACTTTTCCCATCACAGCAGTGTGTGAATGTGATGCACATTGTGGAGCGCTTTGGATAAACAAATGCGCTGTATAAATGCACCATTTATGTTCTATTCTCCTTTATAAAGAGAGGAACGTGTGCGCGTGGGAGGATGTGTAATAGCACTTTCTTGAAACTTCATCTACGCACCTTGAAGTTCCTCAAAATGTGACTTTTGAAAAGCCGCAAAAGCAACTCGACTGCGCGGAACCAGACAGGAATAATGATTGAATGTGCCTTTAAAAGAGACCTTGGAAAGGCAGAGATGTGTTTGGCAGTGACACAGCAAACTGTGACCGCTTCTATTTGTGTCCTGGCGTCCGTTTGACTAATGGAAGATGTAACCTGAATGTGTTGCTCTACTTGGACTCCAATCACTTGTAATTAACTTTCTGTCAAATCAACCCACACACAGCGTCCAAAATTAAAAGCAACATTCTTCTGTGTCCAGGAGCGTAGCTGGAAGAAGACTTCAAGTATTTTTTTTTTCACAAATACCCACAATGACCCCCAGTGATAAGCTGCTACCAATGTGTGTGTCTTGCGATAAATGCTTGAATTGAAGGCAAACTAGAAAAAAGTAACTAAAAAAGTAGCATCAATCTACAAGTATCTATCTACAGATGTGCCGTTTCCACTCTTCAGTATTGACTGCTCTTTTCCTGCAAATGCAATTTTTTTCCACAGGTTTATTTCCCTGTTTTGCATTTCAAATTTGTATGGAGAATGAGCGTATTTTTGCAGAAACTCGCAAATGGCAATAAACCACTCCATTCCCATTGAAAAGCAGAATCCACTTTCATAGGTAAATTTAAACTTCGAAGTCAGAGAAGGCCATAAAAATAGCAAAAATAGCTGATATCTAAAATCTCAATGTTCTGCAAATCCCCTGAAAGTCTACTGTCTTGGCAGGACATGTGAAGTATTGAAAAGGTACATCTCTACCTACCTACCTACCTACACCAAACTATCCATCCATCCATCCATCATTGCATTGTAGTACTGAGAGGGCCAAGAGAACAGTCATAACATAACCTCCACCAGAGTTCATTCGAGGAAGCCTCCCCTCAGATCAACCTCAACCCGTGCTCGCCCACCAATCACGGCCTGCCTGTCAGGCTCCTGCAAGTCAACCGTTTTCATCTCAACCAATCACGTCACAGTGGCCACATGGCCTGACGTGCCCTGGCGTCCCTTCATTCAGACGGGCGTGCTGATAGCGTGCCAACAGGCGCTGTCACGCGGGATGAGGCTTCATTCGCGCTCCGTCGTCTAACGATGTAGAGTGTCTGAAACCGACGATCTACAAAGCTCACACCGCGGGTTCCATTGCGGGTGCCAGAGTGGCTCTCAAAGCAGGGTCCGGGGACCTCCATGGATCGTTGAGGGGGTTCCGGGGGTTGATATAGCATTGAAATCAGTTTAACAACTTTAACCCTACATGCATTGGCTATCTGAAGATAGGAGATCTAGTACAGTACAGTACTGCTATTTTCAAAAGATTAATTATATTTCAAATTTTTTAACAACACAAATATCTTTGAGAACCACCGGCGTTGTGAGCTCGTAGATCGTCTATTTGTAGCATGCAACGCTAGTGTAGTCGACAAGTATAAATCATGCTTATTGGAGAGGTTACCTGGAAGATGTTTTATTTAAACACGGCTCAGATATATTCAAAGTGATGTTTTGATGTCAACACCCCGTCTCCCCAGGGGGTGTGAACGCCCCCAATCAAAGCTTTTGATGCAGCCGTGTAGGCATAAGTGCTGTCTACCTTAGTGCTAAATAATTAGCAAACGTGTGCGCGCGCACACACACACACACGCACACACACACACACACACACACACACACACACACACACACACACACACACACACACACACACACACACACACACACACACACACACACACACACAAACACGTACGCGGTGTGGCGTGCGCTTCCAAGCGAGGGGAGGCGAGGCTCACTGGGAACGCTACCTTCGGGCTAAACTCCGCCTGCTCTCCTTTGATCATGACATGAATTAAATGTGGCTCCTCTGACAGGCTGTGATGAGGGCTAATAAACAGGTACGTGTCACCAGCACCTCCACACAGACACACACACCTGGTGTATGTGTGACAGAGAGAGAGAGAGAGAGAGAGACACAGAGCGAGAGAGAGAGAGAGAGCTGTCATCGTCAACAGCAATGCCTCAAGAGTTGTGTTCGTTAAGGAGGCAAATGGCGGTGGCATTAATTTGAAACGATGTTTTAAAAAGGGGGGAGGGAGAGGTGAGGATTAACCCTCCTCCCAATCGCACGCACGCAGAACGCACGCACCCACACACACGGTGGTTGTGCAGGTTGTGTGGTGTGTCACGCTGTCAGAACACGGGGTGTCAGGAAGGCGTCACTCACAGCAACAGCCCAAGGGACAAATGATGCACAGCGCGTTGCGGGACACATGTCACAAGCGTTCTGGTTCCACGTCGCAGCGGAGGGGTGGACGGTGCCACGGAGGACTGAACCGATTGCCAAACATGCAGGGACGGACAACACCTACATTAAAGACCTGTTTTTGGGGTCATGGACCCATTTTTATGGGTTGCAGGTTTTTTAGTTTTAGTTTAATGTAGAGGCCGAATGTTAGTCCCGTAATAGGGACGCTAGTATTCATGTGGCTACACAATATTGGAGACAGACAGACAGACAGACAGACAGACAGACAGTAATACTCTACAGATGTTAATTAGATGTACAAGAAGCAATGACCTCATTTTGTTTCTTATTAAAAGCGTTTTCAATCTTGTATTATCTGCTAGTTAGAGAGAGACCCAACCCAACAAAATAATTTGGGGACCCCCCTGGTCCCCACCCACAGGTTGAGAACCACTGCCATACTTCATCATACATCAGTGTCGCACAAAAGTAGTGAAAATAGGTGATCTGAAAGCTCCCATCGCGAGGCGTTGTGAGCTTGTAGATCGATTGTTTTAAAAGTAATACAAAATAAAGGAAACGTTTTGGACTTTCCACCCGACAGGGACAATATGGAGCATGAATGCATGCATGAAGGATGACAGGGTGACTCCATGAGTCCAGTGTGTGTCATTGTCACTCTGAGCTCAGTGGACTCTTTGTTCGTTCACACGGCAAGCCACAAAAACGTCGAGCAGCAATTAGAATCTTCAATCTGGTCGTCAAGCACACATACCTGTTTTATCAGACCATTAGCTTGGTGTCTGTGTATTCACGGTTCAAAGAAACCGTGTTTTTCTCTTCCTTTCCTCACTTTGATCTCAATCATTAACGTTTTTTTGGACATAAGGAGCTCCTCTGTAGTCGTGTTGCTCCTGGATGGTGTTTCTGTGTGACTGTACAGTTGGAGATGTTTGTGAAATTGCTGTGATTATAGTGTTCATGTGCCATTTGATACCGCTTCCAAGAACAAGGCACGTCTGCGGCCAAAACCACACTACAGTAATAAGAGTTGGCATGGAACTGGCCATCCTTTCATAAACCACATGGTCCCTTTTTTTATTCCAATTGGACAGACTTGTTATCACGGATATCAACTTTGTAATTTCAGCGTGAGCAGCTTTACTATGGAGAGAGTTCTCAAGCGTCTGTTCCTTTATCCACTTAAGACCTATATACTTTGTTGTGCGACAAATAGCTAAATATTATGTCAGATATTGAGGCGCACAGGCTAAGGTATGAAGTTCCCTGGCCTTGTGTTGTGATTTGACGAAGATAACGTGAAACCGTGTCAATTATAAATCATGTTCGGCAAAATGTGTTGCAAATTGGTGCTTCTACCTGACTGTATTCTCCATGGTTTGTGTACACACATCCACCTCTTCCATTGTTGCTTCCGTGTTGGAACGGGGTGGGTGTATTTTGCCATCTTCCCTGTATAACTAATTCATAATTGGAGTTGCTAATTACTTACACAGTGTTTGTTTAAACTGTGTCTCCTGAAAAGACACTAACCTTGAAATTTGAGTTTTATGTTGTTCTTTGCAAAGACGTGCAGAGAATTTTAGAGAGGCAGGGGATGACATTTCTAAAATGACCTTTTGGTGAAAATATCAAAAATAGTAGACCTCCAAGCTCTTGAACTTGGAGGTTGGCTATTTTCGGTGTGTGATACCACACTGAACTAAACATAATCAAGTAATGACTGGAGATGTGGTGTTAACGGCATGGATTTCTACACAGAAAGGGCAGTTCTTTCAACATAAGATGCTGCATTCAAGTTCAGGAGAGTTTGGACAAGGCAATTCTCTTGAATGCTGCCTTCTGGTATGGCATGGAAAGAGGGCATTTGCATTTCTTTCACCATAGTCAAAACTGCATTCATGGTCTGGAGAGGGCACTTTTTTACAGACGGGTAAAAGGGCAGCAGATGTTCCAATCCTTATAAGTCACATCTGCAAAAGGGCAGGGGCCCCTTTGATGTCTACGTGTGCATATGCCTGGTTCTGTGTAGGGATAGAAAACGGAACCGAAGGAATCGGATCTAACATTGAACGAACCAGAAACTGTTCCATCACATTTGGATTAGTTTCCGGAAAAGTTTTATTACTCTGTCAGAGCTATGTTGCAATAGCAACACCGGTGGCTCTCAAACTTTGTAATTTCAAGGACCACAATAACTCTGAGAGTTTTTGTAGCGTGAGGCAGCTTGATGTACCAGTACACTCCCTGGACATGTATGGTGCTGAGTTCCAAGCAGGGAGGCACTGGGTCCCATTTATCAGAGTCTTAGGTATATGATCCGAATCGAACCCGACCTCCCAGTCTCAGGGCGGACACTCTAGCCACAAGGCCAGTGAGCTGGTCCTCACTTTAAAAACCACTACTACTACTACTACCACTAACCACTGTGAATTCAATGTAATGATGTTTTAATCAGAGTTCAATGGAGGAGGCCTCCGCCGCCTCCCCTCAGATCAACCTCAACCAGTGCTCACACACCCATCACAACCTGCCCGTCAGCCTCCTGCAGGTCAACCGCTCTCATCTCAATGAATCACGTTTTTAATGATGCCAAAATTGTACATTGTTAATATCCCGGGACATTAGCGGTCCTTCCAGCAAGTCCTGTGTGTGTGTGTGTGTGTGCGTGCGTGCGTGCGTGTGTGTAGGTGTGTAGGGGTGTGTGTGTGTGTGTGTGTGTGTGTGTGTGTGTGTGTGTGTGTGTGTGTGTGTGTGTGTGTGTGTGTGTGTGTGTGTGTGTGTGTGTGTTGGGGAGAGCACTTCTAATGCATACATCAAACATAGACGTTTGGTCAATATTGGGGTACCGGATAATCAAAGTGCTTTTTGGGGCAGTCGCGACTTAAACATGAGCACCGTTCGTCGCTGGCAGAGAAAGAGAGAGAGAGAGAGAGAGAGAGAGAGAGACCACAGCAGAACCCCTCCCCCATGCTCACATCCTTCATCTGTTGCATTAGAGGGAGAGAAGTAGAAATAAATAAAACCTCCTTGAGCAGCAACCTCTGTTTTCATACGCCAGCAAGAGAGAGAGAGAGAGAGAGAGAGAGAGAGAGAGAGAGAGAGAAAGAGAGAGAGAGAGAATTATGCACCTTCGTCAGGGTGGGAAAAACACATTTAGGAAATTAGCATGTTTGAAATAGTACAGTTTACGGAGCCAAACTGCCTCTCCTGATGCGAACATTCATATAAACACGTGCATACAATGTCGCGGGAGAGATATGATGTCATATGCTAAATGGAGGCAAACATCACTCCATGGATCGCGTTCTTTAGCGTGTTTGCTTGCACTGCAAAGTGGGCAAAAGATTTTCATCATAGGTTTAGCATTGTCTAATAGCAGCAACCTCTTTTTGAATAGAATGATTTGTGTTCAGAAATATAATTATGTTCTTTCCTGTCTGTCCTGATGTCTGTAGGTTCATTAGAACACTAAACCTATTTAGTTCAAAGGATATTTGTAGCACCATTTAACCATAACCATAACATATTTCCTTAAAGGACAACTTTGTTTTTTTACAACAAGGGTTCATATTTTAGATAGTCATTAGAGAAAAGAAAAGATGCAAACATTGTTTGACCCCAACAGGGACGTGCAGAGAATGTTAGAGAGGCAGGGGCTGAAACTTCTAAAAGGGCCTTTTAGTGAAAATATTGAAAATAGCAGACCTATTTTCGGTACTTGATACCACACTAAACTAAGCATAATCAATCAAGTCAATACCGGAGATGTGGCGTAAAAGCATGGCTTTCTACACAGAGAGGGCAATTCTTTCAACATAAGATGCTGCATTCAGGTTCAGGAGAGTTTGGACAAGGCAATTCTCTTGAATGCTGCCTTCAGGTATAGCATGGAAAAGAGGGCATTTGCATTTCTTTCACCATAGTAAAAATTCATGGTCTAGAGAGGGCACCTTTTAAAGACGGATAAAAGGGCAGGGGCTCAAGCCCCCTTTGATGTCTATGTGTGCACGTGCCTGGACCCCAACACAGTGTTCAGTCACCTGTGCTTTCGGGCTGACAGCCCTGCAGTCACACAGCTGTCTCTCTCTCTCTCTCTCTCTCTCTCTCTCTCTCTCTCTCTCTCATCACGTCACGCCAAATTGTGTTTTACGGCCGGTGTTGGGTTATAGATGGGCTACATGATGGATATGGTCATAATATTAATATAAGAATGACACCGGCTGAGGCATGAATCATGACCGACTTTATTTCCAAGCCGGCGTTTCATAGGCCTGACACTAAAACGGCGATATATAAATGTCAGGCGCTTTAGGCCGTGTTCTGCAGGTCGGGGTTTGCGTTAGCTTTATTGTCCTTGATCCTTTTTGACAGATATGTACAAATGTATGTTAATGCATACAGTACCTATTTGTGTCAATAAAGATGTCAATCAATGCCGATAAATCAATTACAGGCGCATGTTTTTTTTCAGTGGACAAATTAAAGATATTTGACTGCAAGACAGTTTGAGTGAATGAATGCGAGTGAAGGAATGAATGAATGAATGAATGCATGCATTGATTGATTGATTGAAAAATCCACCCATTTTCAACCTTATCTTCATATAATTGGTCCAACTGATACTCATTATAAAGATGGCACAATGTCTCACTCTGTCTCTCATTGGTGGCTTCACCTGCCTGTCACTGGTAGTCAGATTTCTGATCTTTCCCCAGCCCTCCTCCAAACAGAGTCAGTAGACAAAAAATGGTACCATGTTATATTATCTTATAATGAGCATTAGTGAGGACCAATTATAATGAAGATAGGTTGAAAATGGATGATGTGGTGGGCACGGTGGCGCAGTTGGTAAAGCGCTGTCCCCTCACAGCTAGAAGGTCCTGGGTTTGATTCCCGCCGGGGAATGCTGTGGGCGCTGGGGGCGTGTTCTCTCCTCCGCGTCATCAGCGCCCACATCCCAGGTGGGGTTGGCGAAAGGGCCTTTCTGTGTGGAGTTTGCATTCTCCCCGTGTCTCCTAGGGTAGATACCCTCACAAAAACATGCAGGTGAAGCCCACCAATGAGAGACAGAGTGAGACATTGTGCCATCTTTATAATGAGTATTAGTTGGACCAATTATATGAAGATAAGGTTGAAAATGGGTGAATTTTTCAATCAATCAATGCATTCATTCATTCATTCATTCATTAATTCATTCATTGATCCTGGTCTCTATAAAGCCTTCCCCTACCCAGCCGCCCCGGCTGGGTAGGGGAAGGCATTATAGAGAGGGGATGGAGGGGAAAGGAACTGGTTGGAATAACATGTTCCTTCCACACGTTACGTCCAAACGGGGAAATCCCCCGTCAGGTGAAAAGAAGCAACTTGGACTACTCATGCATAGAAGGAAGCATGAGGTCAGTCCATTGGGAAGAGCAGAGCACGGGATTACAGCTTAGGTAATTGGCATCGGGTGAAAAAATGGGTTGCAAAATTGTGGGATAAAAATTATTTAAAAAATGGATGACGTGCAGGCCTTTAGGTCATTAATTGATTGATTGACTGACATACTGAATGATTGATTGATTGATTGATTGATTGATTGATTGATTGATTGATTTGTTTATTGGCAAAGATATTTATGTATTTGTGTAAATATCTGTCAAAAGGACAATACACAACAAAACGTACAAGCATATTCATTACTTATTTATTTGTATTTCCCTTGTAGTATGACCCATTCCTTAAAAAAACACACAATGACTGACTTCTCAAATCTCAATAACCTGAGAGCTGCATGACACAATTTACACAATGAAAATACTGACACTATCTATCACATGTCATATATTATGTTCTCATAGAGTATAGAAAAAATAGTAGACATGTTTTATAAGCTTTGAAAAGGAGCTAGTAGAATATTGTATGGGCCTTATAGACTTGGTATGAATGGATGAAATTAATTCCAGAAAATATTCCAAAGGAGCCATAAAAACTGTCATCGTTCTCCATAATGTGAATCGTGGCTGACACATTATTAATCAGTGCTGAGCTTAACTCTGCAAAATATAGCATCTTCTGTTAATGTGTCTGCTGTAATCATTTTGGTGATCTTAAAAGTATCACCTGGAGTTGTTCTGGTATAAAAGAGCAATACATTTGTCTACTAAGGACTTAGCATAACTGCAGTTCAGTACAAAGAGTCAAAAATGTTCTTCTTTTTTTTCTTTTATGTAATTAACCTCTCTCATGTTCGGAGAACTTTAGCCAAAAATAGCAGATTGACAAGCTCACAACGCCTCCCAAGCCCCCCCGCGAAATCGCTATGACCTCGCGCGGCTGTACTGCACGCACGTCATGTCGCGCAGAGCGGACCGTTATTGAAAGCCTAAAGCAACATTCTCCACTGCACAAACTCCACCCCTGATAGTGTTGGACATCGTGAAAATGTTAAAGAACGTAATTTATGTTGAACAACTCACAGGCTCATTATTATCACTTGGCCTGGTTAAAGAAGGAACGATATTGACTGGTTGAAATGACTGCAGGTGCACTGGAAACTTTGCAAGCCTTTGAAGCCTCTTTGTGGTTATGCATTTCCTGTGGTTGAACTACATACACTGTGTACGGAACATACAGCCTGTATTTTCGAGACATGCATGTCTATTTTCATCACTGATCAGCGCATTATGCATACCTCAGCATATGTCCATGTCTGAAAAAGATGCAAGATAAGCTCCTTTTGTGAGTGTGCACACCTACGTGCACACACGCACACATACATATGTCTGGGGAATTTCCCTGAGATCGAACCATCGTATATAACGGCTCACACCAGAGCATCTTTTAGGCTTTTTGGGGGATTTTTGGAGGACACGGAGGGCTCAGGCCCTGCCGTTGGTCCTCTGCCCCTTTTGCGCTCTTTTTGGGGGATTCTTCTCTTGCACCTTGGTCAGATCTCAAGCAGTTGGTTCCACATGGATGAAGGTAAAATTGACTTACATTAAAATAGGTACATTTCTCTATTTTGAGATTAAACCTATTTGGTGTTAAATATTATACTTTTTTGGAATTATCTAAATCTAATGGAACCTCCTGCTTTTAAATCTAAATTTGGAATTATTTTAGAACAAGCCTAATTTAAGGCATTGGAAAATCCTGATTGATTTCTTTCCAATTATTTTTGTATTTGCATTTGTATTTTTTAAATGCACATGTGTAATACCACTGAGTGAATAAAAGGAAGCTTTAAACTTCCAAAAAGCCTCATTTTCGGTAAGGAGAAATAAAGTGCTGTAAGGATAAATTGACTTTGTCTTCTTTAGAAGCAATACCCATCTGTGAGTATCTGAATTCCACACGGCTGTTACATTACTGATAAAAGCTCACACTTCATATTTTTAGTTTTTAGTGGTGAGCATCAGTACGTTTCTCTGGACAGAGTAGGACAGGTAGTCTCGTAAGAATCTTTTGAGGACCTTAACTGTCTTGTCTGTGACATAAAAAGTGTACATCGTGAGGGTTAAGGCTGTTTTTTTCTGTGGTCGGGGACCTCCTGTCCGAAATGTATTACACACGGCTTTTTGGGGAGCCCCCGGGCTCTCCCTGTCACAGTCTTCATGGCGCCCTAACGCGGGGCGGGCGAGAGCTTTAGCGCATCAAACTACCATACCTAAAACTGCCGGGCACTTAGCAGGTTGAACACCGCTAGAACTAAAACGATAATCTGGAGTTTGATGGTCTAATCTTTCCCCGCTTAAAATACAAGAACCTACGAAAGAGATTAAGAACATCTCAAAAATCTCAAATAAGAGATCTCACACAGCCGTGTGGATTTATTTTTATTTTCCGGATTATTTTCCGAAGATTATTAGACTGGCTCTTTAACTGACTTTGTATGCTGGCTTCAGTATGAGCCAGAGAGGGAGAGAAAAATAAATATGTTTTAAGAAATCGTCACTCATGTTGTCTTAACTATCTTTATGATTGGTTAATATAACAAGAGTATCCGTACATGAGGAAAATTATAATAATCTATATTATAGCTTGATTTTGATTTCTATTTTACATTCAGTTCTAACAATGCATTCCATAATGTGTATGTATGTACGTATGTATGGCTTGTTTGATCTATGTGTGAGTTTCATTACGGCATGTCTGAGTCATAGCAGGAGCACCGCTGCTACTAGAAGCAGTTGATACATGTCGTAAGCGACACGCTAGAGACACACCGACCTGTCTGCCCTACTGGCTGAGTATTCTGAACACTGAAATATGTTTTTGTTGTTTTAACTTTAACATCACTTTGCTTTATGAACTTGACCACCCCATTGTAAAGGAAAACATAAGAATAATACATTCAAGTAGATTGACACTGAATTTGTATTTTAAATTATATTAAAAAGGGATAGAGTGACAATCTTCATTCTAAAAGAATTATGTATTTTCCTTTTTCCTGTTTTATTTGAACTAGAAATATTTCTACTTCATTTAAAGTCACATATGTTTTTATTTGGAACATTAACACAACTTTACAGGCTGAGCCTGACCTGCCAGACCAAGGGAGCAGTCCACTAACTATGAACACTCCAGACCTTCGTCTCAATGTTTGTGAGGGGTTCTGCCCAACAACGACGATGAACTCTTCCTATCCGACCCATGATCGTACCGCAAATGCCCGTGAAGATTCGCTACTGTCGCTGTCTGAGAAACTGTCTGAGAAACTGTCTGAGAAACTGTCTGAGAAACTGTCTGAGAAACTGTGTCCTGGTTAGGACACCACTGCACCCGCAGGACTGTGGAGAGGTAGTCAGCGTCAGCATGGGCCTGTTAGTCTGGTCCTCGTCCCTACCTGTGGTACGTCAAGGCTCCAAGGCTCCCATTGAAGGGGGTGACTTGGGGTCCCTATCCCGCAAGGTCACGAAATGGCCAGGGGTAGCACTGTGAGACTTAGGCCGCGTGGGCCAAAGTCTTTTTTTTTTGTGTGACTTTGATGAAGAATGGAGGAGAAAAAGAGGAATAGACTTTTGCCGGGGCTTGAAATGCGGTCGGATGGGACTGACATGGGCTGGTTTGGATCAAGAAGGACAATCATTATACTGCTCTGGTTTTGCGTGATTCATTCTATTTTGTTGTGTGTTCCATAAAAAGCAAAAAAGAAAGAAGAAAAAAAGAAAAAGAAAGAAAGAAAAGAAAAGGAAAAAGGGGGAAAAATGTAAAAGTGTTGTTTTATAATCTGCTGTTTGACTTTTGTTTGCTACTTTGCTGTAATCGTGGTGATTTTTTGTCAAACTATTTTGTTCTTTTTGGGGTGTTGTCTTGTTCATGTTCTTTTAGGTTTGATCAACATAAATGTACGAGAGAGGGTGTTGGACATCGTGAAAATGTTAAAGAACGTAATTTATGTTGAACAACTCACAGGCTCATTATTATCACTTGGCCTGGTTAAAGAAGGAACGATATTGACTGGTTGAAATGACTGCAGGTGCACTGGAAACTTTGCAAGCCTTTGAAGCCTCTTTGTGGTTATGCATTTCCTGTGGTTGAACTACATACACTGTGTACGGAACATACAGCCTGTATTTTCGAGACATGCATGTCTATTTTCATCACTGATCAGCGCATTATGCATACCTCAGCATATGTCCATGTCTGAAAAAGATGCAAGATAAGCTCCTTTTGTGAGTGTGCACACCTACGTGCACACACGCACACATACATATGTCTGGGGAATTTCCCTGAGATCGAACCATCGTATATAACGGCTCACACCAGAGCATCTTTTAGGCTTTTTGGGGGATTTTTGGAGGACACGGAGGGCTCAGGCCCTGCCGTTGGTCCTCTGCCCCTTTTGCGCTCTTTTTGGGGGATTCTTCTCTTGCACCTTGGTCAGATCTCAAGCAGTTGGTTCCACATGGATGAAGGTAAAATTGACTTACATTAAAATAGGTACATTTCTCTATTTTGAGATTAAACCTATTTGGTGTTAAATATTATACTTTTTTGGAATTATCTAAATCTAATGGAACCTCCTGCTTTTAAATCTAAATTTGGAATTATTTTAGAACAAGCCTAATTTAAGGCATTGGAAAATCCTGATTGATTTCTTTCCAATTATTTTTGTATTTGCATTTGTATTTTTTAAATGCACATGTGTAATACCACTGAGTGAATAAAAGGAAGCTTTAAACTTCCAAAAAGCCTCATTTTCGGTAAGGAGAAATAAAGTGCTGTAAGGATAAATTGACTTTGTCTTCTTTAGAAGCAATACCCATCTGTGAGTATCTGAATTCCACACGGCTGTTACATTACTGATAAAAGCTCACACTTCATATTTTTAGTTTTTAGTGGTGAGCATCAGTACGTTTCTCTGGACAGAGTAGGACAGGTAGTCTCGTAAGAATCTTTTGAGGACCTTAACTGTCTTGTCTGTGACATAAAAAGTGTACATCGTGAGGGTTAAGGCTGTTTTTTTCTGTGGTCGGGGACCTCCTGTCCGAAATGTATTACACACTGCTTTCAGGGGAGCCCCCGGGCTCTCCCTGTTACAGTCTTCAATAGCAAAAAGTGAATGATTTTTTCTGGTTGGCCAGTCAGGGAGTCTCAGGGACAAATCAGAAGGCTGACAAACTAATCCAGTATCTGGCTTAAAGTCCTGTTCGCAATTTGGTGTTAGGGGAGTTTCTCACCTGAACTGAGTCAGTGGGTCCCTAGACATTAAAAATCACAGAGGTGCTCGTCCGCCATAGTGCCAGGAATGGCGCAATGGCCAAATCAAATATGGCTGCCATCGGCTATGATGAAAATCCAACTTTTCTGTTTCTGGGTGTATATGCACATGTAATACCTCTATTTGGACTAATTGTGGTGTGGGGAATTCATTTCTGATATTGTTTTGACCATTTTGGTCGATTTGGACCTCAAAAGGTCATGGTCAAGGTCATTTTGCTATTCTGAAGACCGTGGGCCATAACTTGGCCATTGTTAGGAGTAAAAACAGGTGCAGTAGGTCTAAATCAACTAATGCTGACATGTATAATTCATTTCTGACATTGTTTTGACCATTAAGGATCATCTTGTCTTTGAAATATCAATGTCAATGCCATTTTTCAAAAACGATTTTGTTCATTACTTGCACTTTTATAGTATTTTGTGTAAGTTTGTTACTATTTTATAGTAAGTTTGTTTTGTTTATAACAAAAGACATACTAGTGAGAAATACAACAAGTAAGCATCCACATTTAACTTTAAATTGGGGTTTAAAATGGGTGTTTTAATGAGCAAATAAGACTATTTACGAATAAAAGTGACAAATAAAATTACACAACAAAATCACACACACAATTAAATAACAATTTCCCTCAAAGTGCACCATATTGGGATTGTGTGCATGCAAGTTAGTATGAGGTGTTTTTACAGGATTGATTTGGCATTGTTCCATGGCAAAATATGATGCACAGAACTCCATCAGTGTCGAGTATCTTGCTTCAGACATGGCAGGAGTGTACTAAAGTCAAAGTGCTCCTTCCATCCATCAGAGCTTGACATTGACTTTTTGAGGCAGTTGTCCTTTGGACAAGTATATTTCCCATTCACTTGTCCGGAGACAAAAGTCACTTGTCCGGATAAAAATGTCATACATTGAAATAATAACAAAAGGACGGCTAATGACCCCCCTTGCTACCTCCACTCCATAGTATGGGCACTTGTCCCGGACAACAGGACAAGCCTTTATGTCATGCCCTGTTCCATGTTCCATTGGTTCTAGTCTTTCCTCAGGTTCCTTGGCTGTTCAAGCAGGTGGCAAGAAATGCGCTAGAAAGGTGCCTTGTTGGTCTCAGCAGTTGTACTTCTCTGCTACCAATACTGTGTCTTGTTCTGTCAAGGTCTTTGCCTCTCCAAAGTTTGTTAGACATTGTACTCGGTCAGAAGCCATAACTACATGTTTAATCCTCACCTGGCCCATGCAGTCATCTCCTGTCTCCAAGGCATATGTGCCTTGATCACTGTCTTGGCTAGTGGTGCTCCAAGATGAGACTGCTTGATGCAGTGCAAGTGAGTCTCACCAGTGCCATACTGCTGCCAGATCTCCTTCATCCCCAGTGCTTGGAAATATGGGGTGTAGTATAGCAGTAATGTGAAGGAGACAACAACTCTCTGGGGTCCGCTCATAGTTCCGACATCCCATTATTCTGACCATTAGGTTAGTGAAGGTTAGGGATAGGCTTAGTTATAATGGAGGCTGTACATGCACCAGGTGACAGCCTCCTCAATCCTATTCAAGATGTCTGGGATCTCTTCTCCACTAGCGACATCATCAACAGAGACAACAGAGCTGATAATGGTAAATGGACTGCATTTACAGTATATAGCGCTCTTCTCCAAAGCGCTGTACAATGTATTTCACATTCACCCATTAACACACACATTCACACATACATTCACACCAAGAAACCATGCAAGGTGCTCATCGGGAGCAGTTAGGGGTTCAGTGTCTTGCTTAAGCACACTTCGACAAATAAGCAGGAGGAGACATAAATCGACCCTGGAACCTTCAGTTTCCAAGGCAGCCGTTCTACCTATATCGCCACAAGCTTGAATGGCCACCATATTCCGAACACACAACTGGAGAGCTGTTTGTTCACCTCAGACACCCAGAATGTGTAAAGTTGATGAGGGATGGGTGCGTCTATCGACTCTGTTATCTCTGATGATGATGAGTGGCTCCCTGCAAAAGGGGCTGGAGGTGAAGAGATCCCAAAGATTGAACTAGATTGAGGAGGCTGTCACCAAGCTGCTGGTACATGTGGAGTCAACTGGCCCTATTATAACTAAACCTACCCATAACCCTAACCTAATGGAGGGAGTAATGGGTCGCCAGGATTATGAGTGGACCCCAGAGAGTTGTCGTAGTGATACTGTACTTCCAAGCACTGGGGATTAAGTAGATCTGGTAGCAGTATGGCACTAGGTGTGCAGCGGCACATGCTTCTACAGCATCAAGCAGTCTCTCATCTTGGAGCACCACTAGCCAAGACAGTGATCAGGGGACATATGCCTTGGAAACTGGAGATGACTGCATGGGCCAGGTGGGGACTAAGCATGCAGCTATGGCTTCTGACCGAATAAAATATCTAACAAACTTTGGAGAGGCAAAGACCTTGACAGAACAAGACAGCATTGGTAGCAGAGAAGTACAACTGCTGCCTGAGACCAACAAGGCACCTTTCTAGTGCATGTCTTGCCACCTGCTTGCAACAGCCAAGGAACCTGAGGAAAGACTAGAACCAATGGAACATGGACGGATGCAAGGATTCGACTCTCGAGGATATGGCTGCCTTGCTGAATACATCCTGTAAAAACACATCATACTAACTTGGATGCACACAATCCCAATATGGTGCACTTTGGAAATTGTTATTTAATTTTATGTGTGCTTTTGTTGTGTGATTTTATTTGTCACTTTTATTCGTAAATAGTCTTATTTGCTCATTTAAACACCCATTTAAAACACCCCTTTGAAGTTAAATGTGGATGTTTACTTGTTGTATTTCCCACTAGTATGTCTTTTGTTATAAACAAAACAAACTTACTATAAAATAGTAACAAACTTACAAAAAATACTATAAAAGTGCAAGTAATGAACAAAATCGTTTTTAGAAAATGGCATTGACATTGATATTTCAAAGACAAGATGATCCTTAATGGTCAAAACAATGTCAGAAATGAATTATACATGTCAGCATTAGTTGATTTAGACCTACTGCACCTGTTTTTACTCCTAACAATGGCCAAGTTATGGCCCACGGTCTTCGGAATAGCAAAATGACCTTGACCATGACCTTTTGAGGTCCAAATCGCCCAAAATGGTCAAAACAATATCAGAAATGAATTCCCCACACCACAATTAGTCCAAATAGAGGTATTACATGTGCATATACACCCAGAAACAGAAAAGTTGGATTTTCATCATAGCCGATGGCAGCCATATTTGATTTGGCCATTGCGCCATTCCTGGCACTATGGCGGACGAGCACCTCTGTGATTTTTCATGTCTAGGGACCCACTGACTCAGTTCAGGTGAGAAACTCCCCTAACACCAAATTGCGAACAGGACTTTAAGCCAGATACTGTATTAAACGGTGTATTGCACCTTCTCCGCACATCAAGTGTCACATCAAAAAACACGCGTTCACTTTACATGCACCCGGTACCCGGGACACTGGAAGCCTCTCTGAACACGGATGTTCCACATAAGACTCCTTCCGGATCGATATCTACAAACTCAGCTGAGCTTTAAGCACCTTGTGTGGTTTGGGGTGAACATTCTGGTCTACTTTGGAACGTCCATCTGACTTAAAGGGGGCGGGACACCGGCCGAAATTTTACATTATGATACAGTAGGTCACGTGGTCTTTCTTCAAACGGTCTGAAAAGGAGGCGGGGCCGTATCAGTTATTAGTGAATGTATACTTCGTCCGTCGTGCGGTGCCGCGCACAACGTGATGTGTTGTTGTTAGCTGGTAGCGCACGGCTATTTTCAAGAGCTATTGTGTGTGTGTACACACACACACACACACACACACACACACACACACACACACGCACGCACGCACACACACACACACACACACAGGCTACCACAGACTTCAGTCCTCCGGAGCTCCGGTGAAGCACTGGAGCACTTTTTAGCAGAGATGGCTGCTAAAAAGTGGTCCGGAGCTCCGGTGAAGCACTGGAGCACTTTTTAGCAGAGATGGCTGCTAAAAAGTGGTCTGTGCTGCGGAGGATCGAGGAGAACGTTGGACCCTCGTTCTAATCTCTGACACCTTTTTGTTAGAAGACTTGTACCCTGTACGCGGTTAGGGGGGATTCTATAGCAGATTATATCAATTTTTTACCCCTAGAACTGCTTGTTTTAAAATTCGTTTTATAAATTGTCGCATTTTCTCCTCGCACAGTTCTGTTGGGGTTGTTTCACTAGATAATACTCAGCGCTCAACTCCGCCCCCTCCCGTCATATTACCCAATCAAATTAATTTAATTCAGTTACTGTACAGAAAGTACTACTTTCAGTACAGTAACTACAATAAATTAATTTGATTGGGTAATTTAACATGGGGGTACATGACATCATTAAAAAAATTGGCTAATTTGATAGCCATAATTAGCTGTTTTGGCCGTGTCACGCCCACTTTAAGAATATGAGCAGAAAACACGCTCCTCCCCACCTCCTGCTCAGCAGGCCTGCCCACCCCTCCCCATCCCCCACTCAGCACAGCAGTAGTATAGGTCCCGATTGTGATGTCACAATCGGACCTAAAATCAGACAGCCTGTTCTGAGACCTGCTTATATAGATCTGCCCATAAACTGAGAAAGACACAATGGTCAGAAATAGGACTTTGTGAGGATAGAACGTGCTGGTGGGACACCAAATAAATACATACAAATTGGAAAAATGAAAATTCATGGTGTAGTCCCGACCGCCAAAGACATCTCTGAAGTGTTTTTTGTTTTTGTTTTTAACAAGTTAGCGAAGCTCCATCTAGTGTTTCCTTATCTTTTTATTCTTTTGCTGTTTTCAAAGGCCCTTAACTGTTCAGAACGACTCGTTTTTTGTTTTTTTTGGTTGCCGAAGCACAGAGATACCAAGGATCGAGGGATCGATCGGAGATAGATATTCTGTGACTACTACTACTATGAAAAACTAAAATCGGTGGCGGTTGTTGGTATTGTATTTACTGGGGTAGTGAATACAGTACGTTAAGAGCTTCAGCAATCCTCACACCTCTCAACACCTTTGTGTTAATTTAGGACGGATGTGGCTTTAATTCTTTCTTTAAAGACGTAATTAGAGTGCTTTCTCCGCACAGACATTTGATGAAAGCCAGTTGTTAAATTAAAATGCACATTTGAAGATGGGAGCCTGCCAGTCACAATGTGGGAAAGCTAGCGTCTCATTTTGTTGGACACGTGTGTGAAAAGTCATGGAAATGTGGGGCGACCCCACACAAAGTGGAACATCTATAGTCACACTAGAGTGTGTGTGTGTGTGTGTGTGTGTGTGTGTGTGTGTGTGTGTGTGTGTGTGTGTGTGTGTGTGTGTGTGTGTGTGTGTGTGTGTGTGTGTGTGTGTGTGTGTGCGCGCGTGCGTGTGCATGTGAGAGAAAGAAATTGGCTATAGGATCGGTTAAATTAATGATTTAATTAATGTAATTTAATTCATTCATTCACGTATATGTTACGTTTCTGTCCAAGTTAAATGATAAAATATCGCAGAGCTACATACTTCTGCAGCTACATACTTCCTGAAAGAAAATATTTTCCCCTTCAAATCAGAAACAATCAATGTGATTAGAGCAAAGTAAAACATGCCGCTTCAAAAGATATTCTTAATTATATGAGAGAAAACATATGAAATTTAAATAATGCACAAATAAGAATATTAATAGGACTCGGTCCAATAGTGTATTTGACGCATGCACACACTCTCACGTTAATAGTTTCAATCATCAACACCCCCCCCCCCCCCCCCCTCAGATTATGAGCTCTTGATAAAATCAATAGGCACGTGCTATGTTTTTTTTTCTTCCAATGACATCAAGTCATATAACTGACGATGGGTGTTGCAATGTAGTCAGTAATTATATATCACACACCGCCCTGCAATTATTAACATTCCCGTTATGCCATAGCTGCGTGCTTGCTATGTTTAGTAAACCCCCACCCCATAACGCGCGCACGTGCTCGCACACACACACAAAAACACACACACACACACACACACACACACACACACACACACACACACACACACACACACACACACACACAGGGGCGTCACAAGGGGGGGGGGGGGGGGGGGATAGGGGGGGGGAGTGGAACTGAGTTACTAGGGCCCAATGTGGAGGGGCCTTGATTATTTTATGCTTTAACTATTGAAAAATAGCAGATATACAAGCTCGTAGATCTTGTAGATCTGCTATTTTTGAAAAGTCGTGGAAATGTGTGCAAATCTTTGAATATATGTATTTTTTAAGCAAACATAACATTTGTAACTCAAATTCTGCTTCTGGGGGGGTCCCTGGAACTAAATATTTTTAGATGGGGGTCCGCGGCCAAATACATATGAACATCATTTTGGGGGTCCTTGACATGAAAACCACTGACATGAAACATACAGTAGGTTTTTCAAAATACCTCAGAAGGATTTGAAATATTCAAAGACTTCAAAAATGGCAGATCTACAAGCTCGCAGCATGGCACTCAGTGCCGCGCTGTGAGCTTGTACCGGTATCTGCTATTTTTCAATACTTAAAGCACAAAATGTGAGTGAATCCTTGTATCCAGGGCCCAAAATTTGGTGCGACACCCCTGCGCGCACACACACGCACGCACACACACACACACACACACACACACACACACACACACACACACACACACACACACACACACACACACACAGTGTGTGGGAGCAGAGCAGCACTTGCTTGTGCCGTTTGGCAGACTAATACTGCTCCCTACAGTTAGAAAATGACTCTGTTCACTGTTTCAGTATCTCTCCCTCATCTCCAGATCAGCTGAGATCAGCTGATGTGCTCTTTTTTAGGGGTGGGGGGGTTCTTTCTTTCTTTTTTTCTAAACGTTGCTTTCATTTTGGACAGTAAAGCGGACACAGCTCTCCAGACAGATTCAAAACAGAAGTGGAATGATGTGGTCACAAGTCATCATTGTACACTTCTTCCCACCAGTGTTTGATAGCAAATTTTGATTTATTTTAGTCATAGAGATTCAAATAAAATGTAATTTAGTTTTAGTCATGTTTTAGTAATCTTTGTCAACAAAAATGTACTTTGGCAGGCCTTGATGGTGTCATAATGGCTGATTTTACACTCAGTTGCATACTGAAAATAGCCGCTCTACAAGCTCACAACACATCGCACCATAACGCAATGTAAGCTTGCAGATCTGTTAACACCCGAGTGCAACCAAACATGAAATTATTTTTGGTTCTACTGTATCTTTTCTTCACTAGTCCCTCCATAACATTTTAGACTAGTTTTTATTTGTTGTCAAAATTGACAATAATTTATTCTTAGTTTATCATCGGTTAGTTTTTATTTAGTTTTCGTCTGTGAAAAAAGTTACCTGACAATAGTTTTACGAAATGACAAAATGAACGCTGCTTTCCAAATTCACATTCATTACAGTCCGGTGGCGCTTAGCAGACAACATCCATCATGCAGCAATAAGGATGGGACGATATTTTTGTGACCAAAATAATTGCGATTTACGACATTATCGCGATAAACAAAATACTGGTATGCCTAAAAAATAATTAAAAAAAATAGCAGATCTACAAGCTCACAATGCGCCGCGACTCTTTGTGAGCTTGTAGGACGGCTATTTTTTAAGTATGTTTACAGGTGTGTTTTACCAATTTGTAGAGTGTTTATGTGGATCAAATGTGAACTGATCCCAGCGTATGAGGACAATTTCACGATGTATTAAAATCTCTATGATATGATTATTGTGAGCGTTTTTATCACGATAATTACGATTATCGTCCCATCCCTATGCAGCAGAAGCAGAGTGCATCCGCAGTCATACAGTATATAGACTAGTAAGACGCCTTAGGGCGACATGCGACCTCGCCAATTCTTTGCCATCTGGCCGACTGTATATTGGACCAGTTACCCATATATGGAGACCCCCGGTACCCATATATTGAGATCCATGAACTGTATATGGGTCAGTGACGTGACGCCCCAAAAAATGTGTTTTTAAAAAAACTTTAAATTGCAGGCATAAAAGTTATTTACTTTTGTTCTACTCACTCTCAACCTTATGGAAATACATTTTGTTTTTAGATATTTTATTGGAATCAGACTTTATTCAGCAGTTTGTTGTACTTGTGCCTAAAATCGTCATTTGGTGTGACATGAAAATAATTGTTCATAAAATGAAAATGGAGTACATCTTTCTTAAGTTACTCACTTTATCAAAGTCCTTTATCATAACTAACCAGTGATCCACTATAGTTTTTTGAAAATGAATTATATCTGTATATTTTTTTCATAATCGACACTCTGTGTGAGGCCCATGTTCATGATCTTATTTTTTAAATGTATTCTGTCAAAACTTTCTCTAAAATTACACAAATATTTGTGACTCTTCCTGATAATATTCTCTATGTAATCCATAAACATTTTTTTGGTTTAATCATTAATAAAGGTATGATTTTTCACTATTTGGAATGTCACACCAAATGATTTAGTGTCACACCGTATGATCATATCTTCATGTGTCAAAGCAAACTGTGTTTTAACCTACCTATTAGTGAGTACTGAACTTTACTGATTGATTAAACAATTACCCAGGATAACATGGCCTTAATATTTCTGAACAGGATATTATTGTAGGGCTTTAACATGGGATAAGAAAGAATTGTAGTAGTAGATGGATGATGAGGATGTGCACAGGAATGCTACGCACACCTAAGTCTTCTGCCGGCCCACGGCAGAAGGATCCTAAAGAGACAATAAGGCGCATAGCCACACTTGGAGCCAAGGCAACATTTTATTAACACCAATTAGTGGAAACAGAACTCAGCATTCAGGTAAATTGCTTTTTTCCGAAGTCTCCTGAACTTGAACACAGCATTTTGTGTTGAACAAATGTAATTAGGAATCATGACATTACACCACATCTCCACTAGCTAAAGAGTGCTGGGTTGCGCAACTCCGAAAATAGCTGATCTACAAGCTCTCGCAGCACAACGTGTTGAGAGCTTGTAGATCAGCTATTTTCGCTAGTTTTGTCTCGGGTCCTACCTTAACACTGTCCACTGTCCAGTCCAGTGAGTGAAAGTACAAAAGTATTAGATCAGATTAGATTATACATTTAGACTGTATTGTACATCAGCCAGTCGTATTTGGTGAGGGTAGCAAACCGGCTGCCTTGTTGCGGTTCTGCTATGCCACAGACAACCTCCTGCTCTTCGTAGAAAATGCAGTCTCGCCCCTTTGGCTCCTCTCTCCTTGCTGGGTCATTGTTTAGTTTCTCCCTGTACTTTCTCGTTCTCTCAGCACTTGTCATTTTCCAGCTGACAAAAGAAAATGGAATGTATAGTTTAAGACAAAGAGAAAATATTGTTTAGATTGAAACAATATGTTAAGGTTTCTGTGAAGGGGTTTCTGCTCTGTCTGATGAATTTGAAGTATCACTGAATGAAGCTAAATTACATTTTATGTAAAAATGTTTAAAACAAATGTTTAAATGTACAAAATAAACATGGAACTTTGTTATTTATTGTAGTATCTGTAGTTTTATCTGTAGTTAAATACAGTATAAATCATATGGTGTGACAATCAAGTCATATGGCGTGACAAGCAGATATGTCACACCATTATGATTAAGTGTCACACCATATTACGTTTTCTGCATTTAGGTTTACCTTGAGGCTACTATGTACACATTAGCATGCTAACAGCATGCTAGCTATAACAAAGCAACGTAGATCTACATGGAAATATGACCAAAACTTCAAATAATTTAAGCTTTTTTTAATGAAAAGGTGTCACACCAACAGACATCCAAAGTGGTGAGTTTGTCAAAGTTTCAACAAGATGGCATTTCATGAAAATGTTAAAATCATAACTCACCTCAGACACCTGTCTTGCAGTTGTGCTGGGAGTGCTGAATAGCCTTACAGAAGAAGGACCTCTCTAGCCAATAGGTGTCCAAATAATTGCCTGTTTAATTTGTCCAAACTAGTGTCACACCAAATGATTTTGGTTTGGGGGACAAAATGTTTTTGATCAGAAATGACTGAAAACATTATGCTTTGACTTTGAAAAGATATAGGCTCACAAATAGACATTTTTTTTAGCCTAAATTCATTTTCAAATGATTTTTAGCAATTCTTTTTCTTAGTTTTATTCAAGTTCCCACTTTGAGAAACAAGGTCAGGACAGTCACACCATATGAGTTTTGCCATGTTTGGTTGAAAATTCTGAAGAAATGAGGAATGAAATGTTTTAATCTTGAGTAAGTTCACATAAAGCTTAATGTCCTGCACAATATTCAGAAGGTTTTTGACAAATATATTTTTTATTTATACATGTTTGACACCGAGGACAGCGAAAACGTTACGTCACGTCACCCACCCATATGGAGATATGTTGTGAGAGCCCAAACATGATTACTCAGTTATTCGTTATGTGAAAGTCCTATGATGTCTATGACATCTGACATCATACCCTTTTATGCCCATACATGGAGATCCCTGTCTGGAGAACCAGCCACACAGATATGGGCTGTCTTGGCCATATATGGATTCTGTTAGTGTGGTATGTGGCCGATGTGGCCTCCATATATGGGCATTCCCATATGAAGTCCTGTTAGATATGGGCTTAATATTGATGACATGAGGGAACTCCATATATTGGCATAACAGGGATTCTGTTAGTGTGCCATCACAGTGAAGCCTGAACGTGATGTTTGAGACAAAACTGTAATTGCGGAATGGCTTTCGATACTTCGGTATCGCCTCCCTGGCCGTGCGGCCTCAATCTGTGCGGCGTGCACAGATTGAGGTGTCCTGGCTACTCGCAACAGGCACTCGCTCACCTAGCGTCACGCAAAAATGTCATACATGTGAAACCATTCTTTATTCAGTTGACAGTGAAACTAACTAAAGCTATCTTCTTGGATATATTTATACTATTATGAGGAAAACGTGGCTATACTGGCCGCCTTTGGAGGGAAGGCCCATGAAATATGTCAGACTTAATGGTCAAGCATATGTGTATTTTCCGCTCCAGTCATTCTGTGTTGATGAAACACAAATACATTCGGTATCATTTATCAAAGACAGACCACAGTGTCTGCCTGAGTATGTGTGTGGATCGGGGGGACAGTAGCCTGGCAAGCCAGCCCTGATACTGTGCTCACTCATTCCTTCCCCTGTATCAGGTCTGGACTTTGGCCTATATGGCAGCGAGTATGAGAAATCAGAAAATGATCGGGCGAGAGAGAGAGAGAGAGACACACACACACACACACACAACAAAGACAGACAAAGACAGAGAGAATGACAGTGACCCGGTGCCAGTTTCCATGAGAGAAATAAACCAGAAGTTCGGTTTCACTAAGTTATCTTGCATCCATTTTATCGACGGGGACGGAAACACAGAGAGAGTAGAAGCTAGCTCCGTCTCACTCTTGCATGTCAGGGCCGTCTGTTTGACGCGCGATTCCAAAAAGGTTTCTTCTTTTTTTCCATGTTTGAAAAATGCGTGGGCAGCTGGCGTTCCCACGCTCTGTGCAGGAATTAGCCGCTTAGCTCCGCCGCCGAAACCCAATCTGCTCTGCACCTGGGCTGCTCCGCTAGCTAGCACGGCCTGCACACACACCTCTGACCACAAGTGTGTGTGTGTGTGTGTGTGTGTGTGTGTGTGTGTGTGTGTGTGTGTGTGTGTGTGTGTGTGTGTGTGTGTGTGTGTGTGTGTGTGAGAGAGAGACACCTGTCATGTTAGCATTCCTGCCTCAGAGTCCAAAACCATCCAGTGAGTTGTTCCTGAACTCCTGCCAGCAACCTGGACACTGAAACACAACAAGACTGTTTCCTCCTGTTCCATCAATCTGCTGGACTTTCACCCCGTCCTGTATGTCTGTCTGTCTGTCTGTCCGTCCGTCCGTCCGTCCGTCCGTCCGTCCGTCCGTCCGTCCGTCCGTCCGTCCGTCCGTGCGTGTCTTGCGTCCGTCCGTCCGTCCGTCAGTCCGTGTCTTGCGTCCGTGTCTTGCGTCCTGTCCAATGCCAACCTTGGTAAGTTCCCGGGTATTGCGGTTACTTATTTGGGTTGCTACTTTAGAAAATAAACTTCATGCTGAAAAAAAATGAAATGATTACAACGGCGACCAAAGAACATGATTGTTTGGGCAGGATCTCCACGTTTTTTACAGGAGTGCACCGAAGACTCATTCATTAGCCCTCGTTCAGTGACATTTTGACTATGTGTGCGCCTTGTGGTACACAAGCATCGCCAAAGCACTGAAGACATTTCTTTTTTGCAGACATCCCAAAATCTAATTGCTACTGTATTCAACTTGCACCCCAGGATTCACCTAAACACAGATCACTCTGTCAGTGTAGGGTGGCTCAGAGCTTCCCAGCTCTCAATGTGCCTGGTTTTCAAGATAGGAGCAGTTCCCATGTTCCCCCTCTCTCTCTCTCTCTCTCTCTCTCACACCTCAACTCCTCTCTCTATGCCTCTCTCTGTTTAGTTGTGTTCATGCATTTGCATCAGGTCCAGACAGGTCAGCAGCTACAAACTGTTAACTCAATGTAGCTTTCCTTGGTGTCTGTCTGTCTGTCTGCCTGCCTGCCTGCCTGCCTGCCTGCCTGCCTGCCTGCCTGCCTGCCTGCCTGCCTGCCTGCCTGCCTGCCTGCCTGCCTGGGCCTGTTCTAACGCCACCATGAGGCAGATATTAGCAAAACACATTTTTTACAGTACTCCTACAGATGTCCAAAGATCACACAAATCAGTACACAGTATCTCTATAGTCAAGTCATCAACATGGATCTGTTGGATTTTCCATAATGATTGGCTAAGATTGGCTTCCAAAGTTTGCAGGATTGGTCCGTTTTGAACAAAATGCCGCAAATCATGAAAACAGCGTACGCTCATTCCCACTAGGCAGAGGAAGAAATACCACTTCAAAATTTTCAAATCAGCCTCTCTAACTGCGCTATAACAGGCCGATTCATGTTTTTACCTGTAACTCCACCAATCAGGGTAAAACTTTGCATTTTTCACATCAGCCTTTTATATCACCGACTTGTGTAAAGTTCATTTTTTGATATTACTCCTTCAGATTTCATCCAAAAATCATGCAGATTGGTACCTCTATAGTCATGTGATGAAGACAGTTCTGTCTGGTATTTCGTATTCCATCCTAATTGGCTAAAATTGTCTTCCAAAGTTTGCAAAATTGGTCCATTTTGAACAAAATGCCTCAAATCATGAACGCAGCGTGCAGTTTCCAAAATTTTGCATGCACATTCTCACTAGGCCGAGAAACAAATGCCACCCTTTTTACATTGTCCTGTTATAGCGCCACAGGCAGATCGACTTTTGCCAAAGACATTTTTGGAACAAAATGCCTCAAATCATAAACGCAGCATCCGATTAGCATGAAAAGCAGAAGAAGGCATGGCACCCCTTTCACATTGACATATTATAGCACCACAGGAGGCCACAATAACTGACCTGGTTGTTGTTATTGTTGTCATTACTTGCACCAGCAGAGTGTGCAAGTACTACGTTGGGCTGCATACCGGTATGTAGGTAGGTAGGTAGGTAGGTAGCTGTGTGTGTTTAAGCCCGTAGCCCTATCAGGGACCAGCATTTCCTGGCAACGTCATGACATCATTAACAGCCAATGAAGGACCAGACTTCCTGATGATGCCAGTACGGTCATGTGATGTGACTGGCATCGCCAGTGGTGATGCCAGTGCTCTGTGATGCCAGTGGTGTGCGCACCTCATGGCACGCTCTGCTGGCACACAAGTAGGCCATAAGACGCAAGTTGTCACCTTGACAGAGTGCCGTTCTAGTTGTAGCAGTTACTGTTGTTGCTGTTGCTTGTATGTCTGTCTTTCTCCTCTCTGCATGTCTCCCTCCCTCTCTTTGCCCCCAACACGGTCAAGGCAGATGGCTGCCCACCCCAGAGCCTGGGTCTGCCTTAGGTTTCTTCCATTTAAGGGGGATCTTTTCCTTGCTTTGACTGATTGATTGAACACTTAATTAGCATTTTGCTAAGTAAAAAGCAAAGGAAAAGTACAGTTCAATACAAGGTCTGCAATAAAGAGGAAACAGGCCATAGGCTGTGTGTGTGTGTGTGTGTGTGTGTGTGTGTGTGTGTGTGTGTGTGTGTGTACGTGCGTGCGTGCGTGCGTGCGTGCGTGCGTGCGTGCGTGTGTGTGTGTGTTTGCGTGTGTGCGTGCATGCTCATATGTTACCATGTCTGCTGTGACCCCCACCAGGCCTGTGGGGAGCCCCTCCCACTAAGGTTTGGCTGTCAGGTGGTAATGTGTAGTGTGTGTGTGTGTGTGTGTGTGTGTGTGTGTGTGTGTGTGTGTGTGTGTGTGTGTGTGTGTGTGTGTGTGTGTGTGTGTGTGTGTGTTAGAGGTCTGCTCAGACAGATGGCTGGTTGACCTGCTAACCCCGCCCCTTTACAGGGTTCACCAGTCCCAACATGACAGGTATCACATGAGGCACACACACACACACACACACACACACACACGCACACACGCACGCACGCACGCACACGCACACGCACACACACACACACACGCGCACACACACACACACATGCAATAAGCATGTTCACATTTTTTTCTTATGTTAAACTACACACACACACACACACACACACACACACACACACACACACACACACACACACACACACACACACACACACACACACACACACACACACACACACACACACACACACACACTCATTAATCTCAGGCTGCAACCAGCCGTGTGAGCGTGATATCGCGGTGAATGTGTCTGCGTTCGCCATGGAGGGAGAAAGTGCTTTTTGATGAAGTCATTCATAAATTTTAATATGACAAGTCAGCTAACATGATGTATAGACTGTCTGTCCATTCATATTTCAAAGGCTTCGCCACAGAGAAAACACGGCCTGCGCTGTGCGCTACCTTGCACTACCTTAAGAGCTATTAGACTCAACAGAACCGTTCTGCCTGAAAGGGCCTTCGGAACCAGGCTGCCAGCACAGATGATTCTACAAGTGGGTATTGTTTTTATACCAGATATCAACTCAGTGTTTTAATTGTGACCGTAGGTCGCAAGTATACTATGAAAACTGACACATCTTGTCCACGTATCTCTGTCAAGCCTGACACTGTGGTTCTATGGGTTTGTCTGTGGTTCTATGGGTTTGTCTGTGGTTCTATGAGTTTGTCTGTGGTTCTAAGGGTTTGTCGCTCTCACATCATGCTCTGATGTCACTGTGATGTCAGGGAAACCACTCTTAACAGAATGGGTTTGCCGTTCCGACATCACGCTCTGGCTTGATGTCCCTTTTATGCCCATATATGGAGATCGCTGATGTCATCATGAGTCACACTTGCAAATGAATTACATACTTGTCCATTTTATGTTAGTTCAATCAGAGTTTGCCATATTATCTCTACAACTTCAAAACAGCATGGAATTCTTCCAACAATCAAGTATTCTAAGATTTGTGCCTGAGAGACAAAGGGCCTACCTTCAACCCGACACAAGGCGGCACACAATGTCATTGCTACCTTCCGACTGATGCAGTTGTCATGTTCACACCCAGTGCCCACATATATTCTTTTTCCTTTTTTAAATAACTCTCAAATAGGCTACGTCTCATCAGCCTAAGGGCTGCTAGCGGCTCTCTTATAGACAAGCAATTAAGTCTCATTCTGGGTATGCAAGGCATATTTACACCTACAATGACATGACCACAATGGACACTATAGCCCCTTTGCCACTGCAAGGTGGAACCAGAACTTCCAGGAACCTGAACCTATTTTTTTGGTTCTGGTTTTGTTTCCATTGCATACGGCCCAGTTCCAGACAAGGTTCCTGGAACCTTTTTTTAGGTCCTGCTCCTGAGGTAGAACTAAACTTTAGTTCTGGGAACCTACGGGTGGGGCCAACAGCATTGCTGCTCTCAATTCTGGACCTTTCCGGTTAGTTCTGGTTATATGGAAACAAAATCATAACTTGGTCCCGGAACTTCACAGGTTCTTGAAAGTTCTTGGTTCTGGAAAGTTCTGGTTCCAGTTCTGGGTTGGCTCTACAGTGGAAATGGGGCTTACTGTATGTGTTGAAATGGTCAGTTGATGTGAAGAGCTGCTTTGAAACGCATCTCTCCTCAGGACCAGTCTCGCAGGCCTTCTAGCTGGTCAACTAGCCCCTCGTGCCGCAACCGCATCTCAACCGGGCCATATCGTTCCGCAGGTGAAGTGCCAGATGGGACTGCTGGACCACCCTCTGTGAACGTCAGAGGCAACCAGGCGTAATGTCGCTGGAGCGTCCAAGTCATGGCGCGCATGCAGCGGCGAGGCGCAGAGGGTAAACTGTCACACTGTGTGGCCAGCTTCTGGCTCTCAGCGTCTGACTCTCCATCTCTGGAACATGTCAGCTGTTCACTTGATAAATACATTCAATGTATCTCGCCTGGTCTATCTTTCTTAAGAGTGAGTGTGTGTGTGTGTGTGTGTGTGTGTGTGTGTGTGTGTGTGTGTGTGTGTGTGTGTGTGTGTGTGTGTGTGTGTGTGTGTGTGTTTGTGTGTGTATATATCGTCGTTGTCGGGTGGAATGTCCAAAACCGTTTGTTTTTATCATTTAAAAAAATGAACTAAACTAAACTAGTGAAAACAGCCGATCTACAAGCACACAATGCTGAGAGAGAGAGAGAGAGAGAGAGAGAGAGAGAGAGAGAGAGAGAGAGAGAGAGAGAGAGAGAGAAACACAGACAGTCTGACAAAGACAGAGAGAATGACAGTGACCTGCTGCCAGTTTCTATGATGGCTCTAGTTTAACCCACCATGTGACTCCTGACCTTTGGTTGGTCCCTTGCTGGGTTCCATCTGAGCGAGGCCAGAGAGGACAGCTGGTCTGAGACCAGGGAGCTTGTTGTTCTGTCTGCTCTGGAGACAGACAGACAGACAGACAGACAGACAGACAGACACACAGACACACAGACACACAGACACACGATACACCGTGCACTCTGGGCGATTTCGGCTGACTGTGTTGCCAAGAATCTGGCAACATAAATTATGTATCACGATACATGGGTCACAATTCAGTATGGTGCGATTGGTTGCAATATTGTACGCAGGGCGATATATTGTATACTTTTTTGTATATTCTTATTCTTTTCATAGCCGCATAATATTCAGCTCCATAGTAGGCTATTCAGGGATGACTTCAGAGACGGCTTGAGAACAACCGCTTCGGAAGATACAAGAGGTGCGAATAAAACATTGCTTACTTACACAATCAGGATGTTGAATCAATTGTGATCCTAATGAGCCCGCCTTAATTGTACAACAAGGATCTGGGTTACAATCTATCTAGTACCGTGGTGTTTGCACTCTGTCTACGTTACATTCATTAGTAATACAAGTTGCAGTCGTTCTGGTGTTCTCCTCCCTCCAACAGCGTCTCTTTATCTGGCCTCTGTATCTACAAACAGCACCTTAACATCTGCAGCTCATTTAGCTCCTGACACCAGGCTAATAACGCTCTGTTCTGTGTGTGTATTCGTACGTGCGTGTGTGCGAGACAGCGTGAGAAGAGAGAGAGAGAGAGAATTGTCACAGCTGAGCAGCATTTGATTTACAGTATAGGGCACATTTGCGAGACTGTATAAAGACCATAGACACTATATAAAATAAATGTACAACATGACACTATTGGTTTCTACAGACTGTAAATGAAGCCGATTTTTCAGCGATTGCAAATCCGCCATCTTTCTTAGAAATGATATGAATCAAACTAATGCTATTGGCTGGAGGGTGGGTCTTCACTCCGTGGAACCAGTAGAAATCCGAGGAACAGCCTACTTTATCATTCACTTTAAATTTAATTTGACCACAATTTACTCAGCGCATATCATGATTTAAAAAAGAAATACTTTAAACTAGCGATTGAAAACATAAAGTGTTTAAGAAAAGGTTTACTAAGATAATAAAATCAAGTGTAATGTTTGCCAAAGCCATAGAGATTTAAGATACAAATGTCTTGACACAAGTAGAAGGTGAAATAGCAACGCTGTGCCATTAATAGGAACAGCACATTCAACCTGGAGGTGGCTCCATTTCCAGCCAATGAAACTAAGACAACAGAAGCGGGGAGGAGTGTCACAAACATCCAAAATAAGTTTTAAAATGTCTATAAACGCCATCTCTAATATCCAAGGCCATTTGTATTAGTTTTAAACAACCAACCCCCCCGAAAATTGAGACAACCAAGCCCACCACCTGACCACCTGAAGCCAGCTGTTATGCTAGCTACCGCTTGCCTTTAGTTAGGAACTGATGCATCGTATCGTAGGAATCGCTTCGCTGTTTGGACCGCACGGAGGTGCCGAAAGTCCGGGGGACGAAGATTTACTATTCCGTCCATAACGGCACATAACTGGGTAACGATACCGAGTCGGCTCATGCGACCATTTCAACGCTCGACACGGCGACTCGCTACCGCTTGCTCTGCGGTGTCTCACGTGGCTCATGGTCGCTTGAGACGGCGTGCCTCCGTCGTCATCACCGAAAACAAGCGCTCCTTTCCCTTGCAGCCCCCCATGCCCCTACCACTGTGCTTAGGTTCGTTGGCAAAAACGCACATGTCGCACACCCAGGAGACCAGCTGTTTGTTCCTGCGTGGAGCTAAGTATCAGGGTGCTTGCGTGTGTATTGTACGAGGGGCTGTACGCACAAGCAATCAAACAGACAAACATGAAAGGAGCACGCCCCAACCCTAACACCCCACCCCACACACACACAGACATTTAGCTCTTGTACTGTTTTGTCAGCGCTCCATTGTTACGCCAACTTACTGATC
>NC_137831.1:25019782-25067853 GCF_963921795.1 Nannobrachium achirus | reverse complement strand
TGCGAGCATTTACTGTAAGTGTCTAAAGTATTATGCAACCAAAGGTATTTTTCTATTACACGCAAGTGCTGTGTGAATCATGTTTATACACTTTCTCCAAGGATCCTTTAGACTTGAATTAATTCTTTATTGCGACCGTAGGTCGCAGTTTACTATGAAACCCGGCAGATCTCTTCCGTCAGTGAGTCAGTGAATCAGTGAGTAGGTAACGCCTCACTATCTATAGCTGACCTTTTGTGACATCACATTGTTGACTCAATGACCAAGACAGCCTGTTCTGGCAACCATAGATGGAGATCCCTGATGTCATTTGGCAATGCCCATATATGGACGCTCCATATGGCCAAGACAGAATTCATTTGTAAATCAAGACTGCAGACTATCATCAACCGGATATCCATACGAAGATCACGACACTGACCCATACAATACAATCACTTTTATGCCCATCAATATTAAGCCCATATCTGGGAATGGCCATATATGGACATATTGTGTCACTCTAACCAGTGTGGTTGACGCAACACAAGTCACACCTGGATATCCATAATGAAGATCATGACACTGACCTCATCAAACCCTTCATATCCATACATGGAGACGACTGGATCATCACCTAGATCTCCATATATGGAGCTGGTCAATACATCTACAGAGGTATGGTCATTGGTCAATAGCCAATTTTAATAAGAGCTGGCCGGGGATTGAACGCCAACCTCCCAATCTCAGGCTGGACACTCTAACCCACAAGGCCGCCAGGCTGAGCTTTTGCAGAATTATGCAGTCATAGAATGAGGTAAAGGCCCTGAAATATGTCAACATGCAACTGTATAGTTTGTGCGCAAGGACATGGAAACCACGAACTGTCTCTTTGAGAACATCAATCCTTCTAATCCGCATTAAAGCAGGCAAAGTGACTTGAATAACACAGCCTTATTTACAGCACTGGCCTGTAGGGAGCGCTAATGTCACTGGGTGAGAAAACGCTGACGCCGCACCACCGTACGCTCATCACACTGTACTGTAGAATGTCTTTTGGGGGTGCATTTTATTTTATTTTATTTATTTATTTGACAAGAGGACGTGTAGATTTGGACACACTGAAGCACTAAATCCAGGTTTTCACAGACCAGGGACGTGTCACGTGTCACCCTCACAAGCAAGAGGAACTGCAATTAGGTCATGGCATAAATATGCACACATATCACAAGCCCCAGAAAAAAAAGTAAAGGAAAATAGAAGGGAAAAAAAAGGTAAAGGTCAGACACGTTAGTCAAGATTGCGCTCGACAAATTCTAAAGAGGCACGGTGGCCGTCGCGTGCGCCGAATGTATCCCTGCAACATAATTAGCCTGAAATCCCTGCCGTGCGAAACGGCGGGGCGGGCGTACGTGCATGTGGCCGTGCACGCCTGCATGTCCGCCACTCAACGACTCTGAGTCGAGCCCACCCCCCCCCCCCCCCCCCCTGCTTCATCTCATCATGCGTTTACCTCTGGCTGATCTCTGCGAATCCCTGCCCTCCGTTCATCCCCCCTTTCCTATCATCCTCTCTCTCTCTCTCTCTCTATCTCTCTCTCTCTCTCTCTAGACAGTACGGGCTAACTAATATGAAATAATAGATTTTCAACCGAAAAGTGCTTACCGATTAGCGATTTTAACTGATTTTGATTTTCAGTGGGTGTGGGCATGCGTACACGTGGCTAAATATGTCTTTTTAGACACAATAAGCCCATTCCCAAGATGCATCATGCATCGCAATCTTTCATGGGCAGATGTGTGACTTATGGGGGCTAGTAGTGTTGCTGAATAGTAATAAAGTAATAAATAGTAACCAGTAAGACTCCCTAATCAGGAGATAAGCGACCGTCAGGTCACACTCACATGTATACACAAATAGGACAGATCCATGTTGATGACATGACTATAGACATACTGTGTACCGCTTTGCGTGATTTTATGGCAAAATCTGTAGGAGCAGTGTCCAAAAATGTGTTTGAAAAAATCGGCCTGATGGTGGCACTAAATGGGACAGAGCCATGTTGATGACATGACTGTAGACATACTGTTTATCTCTTAGTGTGATTTTAGGGCAAAATCTGTAGGAGCAGTGTCCAAAAATGTGTTTTGCAAGAATCGGCCTCATGGTGGCGCAAGAAGAAGGGCATGGTAGAGGGGTGGAGGTTGTGGTTTGGCAGCCAAGGAGTGTGTGTGCAAAGTTTGGCATGGATAGGGGCAACGGTGGCGGAGATATGAGTAGGGGAAAAGTGTGACATGACGTGATGTGACGTGACAGACTGACAGCCGGTGGAGGTTTTGATAGTAAAAAAGACATATTTAGCCATATTTAGCCACTTGTACCCATGCCCCCACCCACAAAATAGCTAAAATGGCTAAAACCATAGAGGTCATGAGCTTCAGACAGTACTAACTGCTGACCAGTTGGTATACCACCTGACACCAGGGTTCTAAATGTCTCAATGGTAGACTTTTACTCTGTTATAATGTCCTCGCCTCTCTTTTACACCTCTCTCTCTCTCTCTCTCTCTCTCTCTCTCTCTCTCTCTCTCTCTCTCTCTCTCTCTCTCTTGCTGCAGATGTGGCTCGTCCGACAGACAGCGCCAGATCGAGGCATAAATTAGTCATCACCATTAGCATTAGGCGAGCGTTGCGGCCGCGCCGCGCCACCCTGTGCCAACTGCTCTCTGGGCGGACACTAAAAGGTCACGTTTTGATGACTGAATGCCACGCGGGCACCTTAACGCCCCCCTCCTCCTCTCTGAGCGGGGCTCCCCAGGTGCACGTGAAAGGTTAAAAATTACCTTGGTCCTGCTTTACACCGCCGCCTGTGTCTCCCTCTCTCTCTCTCTCTCTGTTTGTGGTGAGACGAGGAAATAATTAGGGGGCGTTTATGTGTGTGTGTGTGTGTGTGTGTGTGTGTGTGTGTGTGTGTGTGTGTGTGTGTGTGTGTGTGTGTGTGTGTGTGTGTGTGTGGCAGTCAGATGACAGAGAGGTACCTAATGGCTCCGTCTGGGGAAGAGTCAAACGCTGGCTTGTCATTCTCTTGACAGGACAAATGAGCATAATGGTGGCAGGCAAATGGACCCCTGCCCCTCCTCTCTCTCTCTCTCTCTCTCTCTCTCTCTCTCTCTCTCTCTCTCTCTCTCTCTCCCCCCCCCTTCCCAGTGAGCAGGGGGACAGTCAGGGAGGGAATAGGATGACAGTGTGTGTGTGCAGGGGGTACGCTAACCTTTTCCATAAATCTGTTAACACGTGTATTAGCAGCCAGCCTCACGGCCGCTGTATGCGTCCCTAAAGGTGAGAGACACTCATGTTTATTCCACCGCCTCTCTGGCTGCTGCTGCTGCTGTATGGGATCTTCATGGAGGCTTTAGGGCCTGATGGCATGCATGTAGGGATGGGACGATACGCGATATTATCGTTTATCGTGATAAAAAATGTATCCCAGTGAATTGATCATGCACTGGGATCAATTCACCTTTTCCTTCGCCGAGCTGCATATCCGGTACCACTTAAACCCTCTATGATTGGTAAAAGGTACTTAACCCTTTCAGTGCCACCTTTTCACCACTAGAGGGCGCCCAATGGCCATAGAATCCACCATAGACAAGCGCTGTATATGCACAAGCCGTGCGCAGCCATGACGCGCCTGAACACTTTCCTTTGTGCATGACCTGGAACAGGATGAAGTTAGCTTGAAGTTAGCTATTGGCTACCAAGCATTTTAGAAGCCCTATTTTCGGCGATTTAGCCATGATTAAACCTTGCACACCTCATGGATATGCATGGAACAGAGAAAATGAGCTCTAAAGATCCTGGATTGCATTGGAGTGAATGGTAAATATCGGCGGCGCGACGCTCTCGCGGGCCGTGTAAACAGATGACGGCCGGCGGCCCGGCTCGGGAAAAAAAAAAATATATATATATAATTTTTTATTTTTTTTTTAAAAGCCGAACTAGTTCGGGATCGGCACCCTGATAAGGTCCAAATAAAGCCGAACTAGTTTGGGATTGGCACAATAAGAGTTAAAGGGGAAGACCACCCATTTTCAATATTGAACTGTGTCATTAATATACCTTAGAGGAGTTGTGTGGAAATACAAAAAAAGTTCCCCCTCTTCTGTGTTGCCTAGAACTGGAGGATTGATTTTGGGGTTTGTATTGTAAATTACAACTTGATGACATCACACATTGTACTTTACAATACAAACCCCAAAATCAATCCTCCAGTTCTAGGCAACACAGAAGAGGGGGAACTTTTTTTTTTTCCCACACAACTCCTCTAAGGTATATTAATGACATACCTGTAGTTCAATATTGAAAATGGGTGGTCTTCCCCTTTAATATACATACTTGATACTGTCTTTTTCCCTCTCTATCAAATGTCTTTGCTAAAAAATAGCCGATCTACAAGCTCACAACGCGTCACAACGCGTCGTGAGCTTGTAGATCTGCTACTTTTTGGCAAATGTTCCACCCCAGGATAATGGATTTTGATTATCGTGATAATATCGTGATTTCTATCGCGATTTCTTTTGTCACAATAATTGTGATATGTTCATATCGTCCCATCCCAACATGCACACAGCTTTATGGAAAACCATGCATGCACACAGCTTTATGGAGAACCATGCAACAGCAATTGCCTGTCTAGTCTTTTCTATGTTGTTATTTTTTACACTGGACGCAAAGTAAAACAGAATAAATCTCTCTTTAGCAGTTTAGCGCATGCACACATAAACACAGAAAAAAACACCCTTGTATCTGGGAATAGTCATAGTAACTAACCCACTCACTCACTAAATCTCTACAGTAGGTTTCAGTTCAACATACTTCACCAGCAGCACTATAGACACACACACAGCATTTTTATCGCAAGTTTGCGAAGTTAGCAGTGCACGCCCACGTAGTGGTTTGCACCGCTCAAATAATATTGGGGGGAAAAAGGAATTGGTTATTTTAACAATACAAATCTCGTATGGGGTCCCTGGCACAAAATATTGTCAGATGGGTGTTTGTGGACAAATATATACATTGATCTAGGGGACCTTGACATGAAAATGTGGGAACCACTGGTATCTCTCTCTCTCTCTCTCTCTCTCTCTCTCTCTCTCTCTCTCTCATTAGCATAACAGGCCAAAGCGTTCCGTATAAATAACATGGTGTTTGTCAGGAACAGGAAAGGGAAAAGGCTGTCTTTGCAGGAGGAACCACAGCAGGTCTCAGCTGACTCCATTTAGTCAGACTCAACATCTGTTTATGTGCACTTTGCTTTAATGATATCATCACATATCATTAAGTGTGGCAGAGCCCGCTCTGTGTGCCATGAGCAGGTGCAGCTGTTTGAGTGTGCGCGTGCCTGCGTGTGTGTGTGTGTGTGTGTGTGTGTGTGTGTGTGCGTGCGTATGTGCGTGTGTGTGCGTGTTTGTGAGCACATTGACACACAAACAATGACTGCCACCACCCCTATAAACACACAGTGGCACGTAAACACTCACGAATGGAAACCCAAGAGAATAGTCTCATACATGCAGATGCTGAGTGGCTCGAGTGTACACTACAGAGATGCAACGAGTATACCGGTATACCGCGGCATCAAACAGAGACGGCGGTATTGATACCTTATAACAGGGGTGTTCAAAGTGCGGCCCGAGGACGAATTTTATATGGCCCGCACCTTCATTCCTAATTTGTAGTATATAAATGGCCCGCCAGCACCGTCAGACAAGTATGTTTTCCCAGAGTATAATCTTTTTTTTTTTTTTATATTTTTTATCCCATGGTTTTTGTAACCCATTTTTCTCACCCGGTGACTACCTAACCTGAAGTCCTGGTTTCCGCTCTCCCCCTGCCGCGCCAGGGGACATTGGGGGGCACCCGGCTGGCTAGGGGGAGGTAGTATAGAAACCAGGACTACTGCATGTTTTTGTGTGAGGGCCTATGCCCAAGGAGACACGGGGAGAAAATGCAAACTCACCACAGAAAGGCCCCATCGCCAACCCCACCCAGGGTGTGGGCGCTGATGACGCGGGTGGAGGAACACGCCCCCAGCGCCAACAGCTTCCCCCGGCAGGAATCGAACCCAGGACCTTCCAGCTGTGAGGCGAAGTGCTAACCACTGCACCACCGTGCCCCTCCCAGAGTATAGTCTGTCAGGATTCCTTGTTCTCCGTTGTCTCATTCTGAAGGGGTCAAGAAAGGCTATTTTAATGTATTTGTCTTTTTACCTTGCCCGTTTTGTAAATATAAATATTTTAATTGCGATGCATATTCATGTGACTTTGCTATGGTCCAATCCAGGAGATATAGTCGGCCCTTGAGTGTTTTAATATTCCTTATCCTAAAAATAGAAAGGTGCCATTCTGTGGTTGAGGAATCCACTGTGAAATGAATTCCGTCTTGCCATTTACAGTATATTATATCGTCACTGACGGGCAGAAACCTTGTATCTCCAAGTTTCAAATTTGTACGTTTTTTCGCGAAGTAAAGCCCTGCTTCATCAGACAAGGCCGTCGCACAAAAGTAGTGAAAAGTAGCGTTGCGAGGCGTTGTGTGCTTGTAAATCGACTGTTTTCACTAGTAGTTTGATTCATTTGTTAAATGATAAATACAAAACAAATGGTTTTGGACATACAAGGTTTCCACCCGACAACGACGATACAGTATATTGTGATGAAGCATGACCAATCCTGTCCGATTGGACATTATATTGTCCAAGATATCTGGCCTTATCAATCCAGATAACTTCAGTTAAAAAGGTTGACAAAAAAACAGGTTCACTTTAGCTGGCATCAAAGTTCTCGGGCCTAGAAGAACAATAGGGTGTTGCCTATAGCAACCACACTAATAAAGGCTGACCTTAAAAACACAACTGTCTCAGTAGAAAGCTCTAGGAACGACAGTATTACAGTGGAGTTAGCAGACAGAGTACCAGAGTTGATGTGAGTCCAGGCGTATTGACTTCAGCAGGCTGAACGCTGCGCTGCAAAGCTCGCTTTCAGCGCTGTTGCCCATTGAGGATATCAACCTGCCACGCACACACACACACACACACACACACACACACACACACACACACACACACACACACACACACACGTGCACGCACACACACACACACACACACACACACACGCAGGCTCCTGTTCCTTCCAGCTGTTTCTCTAAACGTTGATTACACAAGACACTGGGGGTCCTCTACCCCCCACACTGCGCAGTGCGCATACCCTCTGCCCCGGACCCCACCAACCCCACCCCCCTCGATACAGGCCTCTCCTACCCCAGGAGTGGTGGGAGAACCATGCTGGTGCTGTCAGTGAGAGGAGGAGAGACCCCCAGGAAAGGCAGCTCCAGGACCTCAGGTTAAGGTTCAGTAAGGGGCCTTCCAGGCCTCTTGGATGCTTCTCTCATAACGTCGTTGTCGGGTGGAAACCTTGTATGTCCAAAACCGTTTGTTTTGTATTTATCATTTTTAAAATGATTTAAACTAGTGAAAACAGCCGATCTACAAGCACACTTGCGAGGCGTTGTGTTGTGTGCTTGTAGATCTGCTGTTTTCACTACTTTTGTGCGATGGCCTTGTATGATGAAGCAGTGCTTTACTTTGAAACTTGGAAATACGAGGTTTCTGCCCGACAGTGACGATAACCTCCTTCCTTCCCCACAAATCCTCTGTCTTTCCCTCATCCTCTCGCTTCCCTTTCACTCTCTCCCTAGTCCTCCCTCTCTCTCTCTCTCTCTCCCTCTCTCTAGATAGCCGGCAGGGCTCGAGACTAAGGGAATCCCGACGTCCCAGGGACTTAAAATTATATATTTGGGACGCAAATTATTCTCCCCTGGGACGCAGACGGGACGTAGAGGATTTTTTGAGCAAACGGCGCATATCAATGTCACTGCTCAAACCACGGTGTGCAAACTCGCAGCATGCATGAGACTCACAGAAAATGAATATGATGTTAACAGAACGTTTAAGAAGTTACCACAGGCAGTGCCGATCATCATTTTCAGGTAGAACTTATTTTAGTTGCTAAAATGCTACTCTATTTGAAGAGATTAACCAGCAGAATGAGGCAGAGAACAGACTGTCAATCTAGGTTACAACTAGTGGAAAATAGCCGATCTACAATCTGTGGCTGAGAGATAAATCTTAGCATCCCCGCCCCCTGCTTCGCCAAAGAGTAACGTTATATGATTTGGATTGTGATTATTAATGAAAATGTAAAACGGAACACGATGTCAACGCACCAAGCACATACACATAGCCTACGTTTAGTGAGCAGCACGAGCAGTTGTCTGAATATAGAAGTAGGACACATTGTAATTAAATCAACGGTTTGTTTAACTTTTGTCATCTCTATAAACCTATAGCCTATATTCCCAAATACAAGACGTTATGTTCGTCTACTCTAATCTACTTCATCACAACCAGCCGTGCAAGCTGGCATTCATTTCACAGAGTTCCCGTGCTGTGTGGTGGCTTATTTTCTCCAGTAATCGCCTCTTATTTAACTCTCAAAAACAACCGGTCCGCTCATAATAAATAACTCCATTTCGGCTACAGTTCATCTGAACCGCTTGCTGTGAAGCACAACGGACGGTCGGACCCAAAAAGCAGACTGCACTGCACGCGTCTCCACTCGATGAAGCATGGATGGCACTGGTTATACTTCTTTCAGTACGACGGTGTTGAGCGGTGCGGTGAGCATATAGACGATCTAAAAGCCCTCAAAGCCCCGAGGATGCGACCAATTGTAGGCTTGTAGATTAACGCGCAACACGTTCGTACGGACAAAGTACAAACCCAGTTTTACCGTAATTCCTCCAACAGTCGTGCATGATTGGTTCTTTAGTTTACCGTATATGACAATCATACCTGCAAACTGGCTGAGGTAAGATTTTTAGAAGTCACAAATGACAGTATAAAAATAGAAAGGATTGTCAAGCCAATTTCACCAGCAACAACAACAACAATATAATAACAACAATAACAATAATAATAAATATTATTATAATAGTAATACTAATAGACCTGCAATCATTTATTATTTTTTTATTATTCTTTGGGACGGATTACATTCAATTTGTATTTTGGGACGGTCCCGGGACGTAGGTGAAAAAAGTTAGTCTGGAGCCCTGATAGCCGGATTGCTGAATTTCCTTTTTGGGCAAGCAAAGTTGGCAATTTATCTAAGTAGGAAAGAACAAATTAATGGAGGGTGGGTGTGTGACTGTTTAGCAGTTTTTAAGCATGAGTATTGTTTGAACATGAGTATTGTTTGAATATAAATAATATGAAAAAATAATATGTTAAAACATAGGACTATGCAGGTGTATTTCTTTCTGTAAACGATATCTGCATCACTTGTGTTGATGTGTTGCTCTATTTGTGGCGCAGTATTGTAGTTTGTGATTAATTGTTTGAAATAACCAAAGCAGCAAACATTCTTATGAATAAATACGTTAAATGAATAGAATTCTAAATCTCTCTCCTGCATATTTTCCTTTGGTGCTAAAACCTTTTTATACTGATACCAAACCCTTTACCATTGCAAACTCTATGTTAGTTTTATTGCGACTGTAGGTCGCATTTAGTATGAAAACCTGCAGATCATGTCCGTCCGTCCGTGCCTCACGCCTCATGTCACGCTCCATATATCGATCATGTCCGTCCGTCCGTGCCTCACACCTCATGTCACGCTCCATATATGGCCAAGATCCCAGATGTCATCAATATTAAGCCCTTATCAGGGAATGCCAATATCCATGTGTCAGTCACACATCATGTCTTGCATTTTTAAAGTTTTTTGAAAAACGTATGTTTCTATGTCAGTGGTGCTCAAATATTTTCATGTGAAGGACCCCCATCTCAAAATATTTTGTTCCATCTGAGTTCCCAGAAGTTCTTTTTCTCACCACTAGGGGGCAAGAAGAACCTCTGGGCCAAAACTATGATATTCCTGGCCAGCGGATGTAGAGACCTCTGCAAACCATCAAACAACAACACTATAACAATCTGCAGCCCATGTTTCGAGGTGAATCCTACCAGACTAGGGACCCCCCCAGAAGCAAAATTTGAGTTACAAATGTTCGCTTAAAAAATACATATATGTGACTGAGCATGACACTGGGGCAGTCATTTCGGAAGCCACTACTTTAGACCACAGCTGAAATTACTTTTTTTTTTTTTTTCTAAAATGTGATAAAGCCACAAAAGCATGTCATAAATATCAGGCTACATTTCACTTAAACCCCAGAGCTCTGCATGTAAATAAGACTTTTTTTAATTAATGTGAGAGATCGGGACATAATTCTGTTGGTCCTCCCAAATTTAGAACTTGAATATCTCAAAAGTAGTATTTCAGCATGGCATCATTCTATAAGCCATATCTTCAAAACTGTTGGGTCAATCTCCACAACCAATATATCATTTTGTAGCTATGATTCCCAGCTTTCAAATGAAATGAAAAAATGAAAATGAAAAAAAAAAAATCAATGACTAGCCGTCAGCAGCGCTGGGACACATATTCACACATTTTCATAACTTTTCAAAAATAGCAGGTCTACAAGCTCGCAGCGTGGCTGTGAGCTTGTATATCTGCTATTTTTCAATAGCTAAAGCCAGGCCCCTCCACCTTGGGCCCTAGTAACTCAGTCCCACTCCCCCCCCCTTGACACCCCTGTAAGTATACATGTGGCATCAGAAACGCTTGATGTAAGGCGGCCCACCTCCCCCCTCTGCACCCCCAACCCGACCTGTCCAGAGTGATTTTTGACAGCCTTGTTCAATTAACGAGCTGCGTATGCACTTCTATACATATTCATCGGGTGCATATTTCAGCTCCATTGATGTCCTAATTGATTCAGAAGGCCCTTTAATTTCCTGTAAACTGACAGGGAATTTCAATGGAAAACCATGACTTTGAGAACGTGAAAAAAAGAGGTGAGGGATGGGGAGATAGAGAGAGAGAGAGAGAGATGTGAACATCGATGCCACCTGAGGAAAACAAGGCAACGAGCTTTGAAACAACGCTATTTGAACGTCTCAGAAGAACGTGTAAAGATCAACATTTACAAGCACCATTTCCCGCCACTCATCATGATGTGTGTGTGCGCGTGCGCGCGTGCGTGCGTGCGTGCGTGCGTGCGTGCGTGCGTGGGTGCGTGCGTGCGTGCGTGTGTGTGTGCGCGCACGCACATGCGCGCGCACACACATGCATGTGGAGTAAAATGTAATGCATTTGTTGTCCGGTTTATTTTATGATTCTTTGAGTGCACGTGCTTGTGCGTGAATGTGTATATGCATGCGTGTAGGGGTGTGTGTGTGTGTGTGTGTGTGTGTGTGTGTGTGTGTGTGTGTGTGTGTGTGTGTGTGTGTGTGTGTGTGTAAATGACACTTTTAGGATGTATTAAGAGACAAAAGGGTTTTCAAACAGTGAGTGTCCTCCTGGAAGTCTCTCTGGAAATGTGCTCATTACTTTACAGCCTGAGGCCACGTTCACCAACCTGCAATATATCCATCTCTCTCTCTCTCTCTCTCTCTCTCTCTCTCTCTCTCTCTCTCTCTCTCTGTAATGTTGAAGCAGTTTGTTTGTTCGGCCCCGGTGTCTGTTCAATTATTGAATAGCGGAGTGCGCCGTATGTGTGTGTGTGTGTGTGTGTGTGTGTGCGTGTATGTGTGCGTGTGCGTGTGTGTGTCATCATGGCCCCCACTCACACCAGATAAAAGGACCACAATGATCTTCTTGACAAGGAACATATTTCCTGTTCTTTTGTCTCAGAGACCATACTTCCTAATCTCACCTTTTGATTTCAGCAACATTTCCTTTTCTGGTTGTGCGTGTGTGTGCATGCATGCATGTGTGTGTGTTACAATTCCCACACAGGGCAACAATCCAAGGGATAATACCTCACACGTACTCAAAGTGCTGACATTTTGAAATACTCCAGTAGTGAGTAAAAAAAAAAATCCCCAAAAGTGGGGGAAAGGGATATTTCACTTTAAAAAATTAGCTTTTGGACATTTTATCTAATCAGGCTTTATATGAACACCCTGAACATATTTTAATTTGCCTGATTCAATATTTAGATATTTGATGTAAATGTTATCAGGCCCTCCCCATCCAGGGCCCCTCCCCATACACACCCATTGTAACTTCAAACTCCATTTTAACCATGATAGATTCAATCAAAACACCCATAATTATTTCTGGTGACTTATAATACCATCATCCTAATACGTGAGCAGGCCGTGTTTTTTTGATAACTTTATTTCATTTATCTTTTAATAATTATTTGGGAAAATTAAATACAATAAAAATAGATGAAATACTGAAAATAGACGATCTGTAAGGTTGCTTTAACTCACTGTAAATGTAACTCATAACTACGTTGTAAGCTTGTAGATCAGATCATATTTTATCTCTGAAAAAGCGGACGCTCATAGACGAAAGAACGACTCGTCGAAAGAGCGAGATTTCCCAGAAATTAACACTGAAAGTAAGATATGACAAAAGGGAGAAAAGGGAAGAGAGCAGGAAAAAATGGAAAAGGAGAGGACAGAAAGAGGAGCGGGACGAAAAATGGCTCACGGCATTAAGAATAAAAAAAGCGTGGATGGAGAACTGGTAACAGCAGAGAGACGCTGTTAATTTCTACCTTCCATCTGTTATTACATAACCAATGCCAAGCTATCACTCTGCAACAATGGAGAGAGAGAGAGAGAGAGAGGGAGATTGCACAGAAAGACAGCATTTGTGATGAATTCCCTGCAGCTCAGGCTCAGACGGTGCACCAAATAAGAGCGAGGGAAATACCGTAAGTCAAATGAATAGTGTGAACATCACATCAGAGTTTCAGAATAATAGTAAGAAAATAAATCAGAATCTCCAACATCTGGCATTCTGGCTTTGTCCAGGCCCCCAAAAATGTCCAGGCTCCTAAGTGTGGCCTACATCTGGCCTACATCTTGGCATAAAGCGCTCAAAGCTTATTGTGGGCCCAGGGTTACATTGGCCAAGCTTTGCGTGACGCTTAATGAAATTAACTCATTGCAACCGTCAGGTCGCAGTTACTATGAAAAGCTCCACTGGCTGTCAGTCAGTCTGTCACGTCACGTCACACTTTTGCCCTACTCATATCTCCACCACCGTTCACCCTATCAATGCTAAACTTTGCACACACAATCCTTGGATGGCAAATCACAACCTCCACCACAACCTCCACCCCTCACTTCTCACATGGCCCACTTCTAGTGCCACCATCAGGCCGATTTTTGCAAAACACATTTTTGGACACTGATCCTACAGATTTTGGCCTAAAATCACGCAAAGCGGTACACAGTATCTCTAAAGTCATGTCATCAACATGGATCTGTCCCATTTCCCATATTCCCTCCTGTTTGGCTATGATTGCCTTCTAAAGTTTGTGTATGCAACCTGATGGTCGCTTATCTCCGGATTAGGGAGTCTGACTGGTAAATAGCACCGCTCTTCACACTAGGTGTGATTTCTTTCATTATGGCCTACTTGTGCGCCAGCAGAGCGCGCAAGAACTGATCGTTGCTGTTTGGTGCTGTCTGTATGTTGGTGGGCAAGTTGGCACTCTGTCGAGGTGTCAGCCTGCACACAGGGTGAAGTCACTCTGTGTTTTTCAAGGGTTTTCCCATTGGATGCCTGCCCTATGCAAGCACTCCCCACCCCTTTGGTACACATATTGTTTCATTCCACCATGTCTTTAAGCTGCAACTTTTTGGGCCTCAGTACGCCCTTTTCCTGATTGCTGAATCCAATTACCCCCTCTAATTGACAACAATAGTTTGATTAGAAAATACTGACATCAAAAGTCCAGTTTTCATGTACAAATGTTGAAAATAATGGAGTAGCCTATTGTTTTCTATTCAGTAAACAGTCAAAATTCTTACTTAAAGCTGTACTGTGGAAGCTGCTCAACTAGTGGTCAGTAGCGGTATTGCTTTTTTTGGCCGGAGTCACCGCGGACCACTGGAACGGGGGTCCGCGGACCCCCGCGGCCGTCGCGAGCACCTCCGCCTCGCCGATACGATTCCGTAGAGCCGTCTCCCATCATTTTTAGACCAGGATTGAGGGAGTAGCAAGCAAGATTCCTTCCCCAATGTAAACACAGTTGCTGAGGGAAGCTACTTCCTTTAGAGACAGCAAGACTCGCTGTGATTGGCCGGTGGTGTATGATCGGCGCTGTGATTGGCCGGTAGTGTATCATGTGGGAGATGACATCATTTTGCCGGGAAATTCTCCCCCCCTCACAACTCATAGAAAACATATAAAGAGAAGGCTTCAGAAGCTGAAAATAACAGAGTGGGGGTTCTAAAACTTTAGCGATTTAACAGTTAGGAAAATTTTAAGATTTGTTTTATAAAAAAAGTTACATGGTATAACTTTAATTTGCTTTAAAGCTTTACAGAGCTTTAAACTAAACTCTAAAAAAGAGTTAAATAAATGTTTCCATTTTCTCTCTCAAGTACCCCCTGTAGTACCTCTGGGTACCCCTAGGGGTACACCTACCCCCATTTGAGAAACACTGTCGTAGGTCACTTCATTAGCTCAGTGGTACAAAGTTCAACACACCCAGGTAGAACAGCAGAAGTAGAAAGAATAAAATGAATAAAAATAAAAAGCTGAGTGCTTCTTTCACCACAGGTAGGAAGAGAGCAGCCTACAGGAGACCATCTGGAAGTGTCAGTCCCGGAATGATAACTTTTCATTGGTCGCCGCGTACGTACGTCGTGCAGCAGCGCTACAACCTAAATGAGAGGGCTTAAGTGAACTGTGTGCTCGGGGGGGGAGAGAAAGAGAGAGCTGCCGCAGGATTAGAGCAGTGAGCATGGACACTGTGAGCGTTCAAGCAAGCAACAGCAGCAGCTTTAACAGCGCAAAAAAGACAGAAAGAGAGAAAAAGGGTGTGTGTGCATGTGTGTGTGTTGGGGGGCTAGTGGACCTCCTGCTCACAGGGGGACCGCAGGTTGAGTTGCTTGAACAAACACGTTGACAAGCAGCGCCGGCCCGCGAGCACCAGAGAGCATTTAGACAGACAGCCAGACATACAGACAGGCCAGGCGGAGAGAAACAACGGGTTGTTAACACTTGAGACACGACACGCCGCAACGACAACGCTGATTTCTGCACAAAATACATTCAGACTGAACCCCTCCACCCATCACCTTCTATCGGATTGGGGTTTATTCATGCTTGCTTCTGAAATGTTTTTTTTACATTTAATCCTTTTACAGTGTTGAATTTGTTAGGTCAAAACAAAACGGGGATGGGGGGAGCAGTTTGACAAATCGGGAGACCAGAGTTAATGTTGTTAACTCATTCAGAGCCCCAGACATTAACGGATTATAATGTCCAAAGTGCCTCCTTCAGGTCCCATTCACTTGCGTTGTCTTATTTTGAAGGCCAGAAGTCCACCACGCAATCACTTCCGGTCTGACGTCATCGGATCGTGCGCCGGAACCGATCCGTGTCCACGTGGAGTTGTGTAATGGCCGACCGGAGCTTTTATCATTGTGTAACATAAGCGAGCATCTGCCTCCATCCTAGCTTCTAAAGTGTAGTTTTGAGATAATGGACATTAAAGATGAGATCCCCCGTCCACCTCAATGTTATGGATGGGACTATTTTGTGCTCGTGGAGCCGTGATGATGCAAAATCAGCGACGGATTTCGTCTCCGGACCGCCGGCGATTCTTCTCGGTAATGTACTCGCCGTTACAGTAATCTATTACTTTTCCTGAGATATCCCGTGAATGGCACTACATATACTCGAGTACATTTCGCGAGACATCTCGCGAATGGCACTAGATGAGTTAACATACACGCACTGTTTCAGCATGCGGCTATCTGGTTCAAAATATTTTGTCGACCGAACTTTAGCATGGACCCCCGTTTCATTGTGTTTGAACCATAGACTGCAGCTGTCATTCCGACGGCTGACTCTGTCAGTAGAATCTGCTTTAGTTGCGACCGTAGGTCGCACTTACTACAGAAAGCTCCACCAGGTGTCCGTGCGTCCGTCAGTCAGTCCGTCACACGTCACACTTTTGCCCTGCTCATATCTCCGCAAACGTTGCCCCGATCCATGCCAGATTTTGCACACACACTCCTTGCCTGCCAAACTACAACCTCCAAGGACCCCCGGAGCTCCAGGGACCCCCAGGTCCCTGGGGGACCCCCAGATGTAAAGAATGACCAAATGTGCAAAAATGACCAAATGACCACCCCAACGGGGCTGCTCACGGGGAATTCCCGGGGACCACCGACTCCTTGTGCTCCAGAACGGATGCAAAAGTGGTGGCGCCCCCAGTGGAGGACCCCCTGCCACTGCAGCGCACATAAAATGCCCTAACTTGGCCTAGGAGCCACCGGGAGAGCCGGGGCCGGTACCTATTCGTCCGCCTCGGGCGGCGCGGAGACCCCACCCCTCATTTCTCACATGGCCCTCTTCTAGCGCCACCATGAGGCCGATTCTTGCAAAACACATTTTTGGACACTGCTCCTCCAATTTTTGCCCTAAAATCACTCAACTCGGTACACAGTATGTCTACACTCATGTCATCAACATGGATCCGTCCACAATTTTTGGGGACACTGCTCCCTACTCTTTGTGTATACATGTGACCTACAGTCGCTTATCTCCCGATTAGGGAGTCTTACTGGTATGTATGTACATGGACGTTCATAATTTAAGCAGTCAGCATTAGCCTACTGTATATACTGTACTGTCACTTATCAAATATGGATAACATCTCTGGGTATAATGTACTGTAAGGATAACATCTCTGGGTATAATGGGGTTCAAGATGACACCTCTGGAGACCAGCCCAGGCCAGGAAGTCTGATACTACGATCTGCAACATTGTTTCTCCGTTCGAACATTCTGCAATAGGTTGTTAACACTTCACTGGATATTAATATTTTCCATAATAGATGTATATCGGGCCAAAGCGGTTAAAGAGGTATAGCAATTTTGCCGGGGGTTCCCCTGTGAACCCCATCACGGACCCCACTTTGATAAGCCGCCTCCTCCTCGACCGGAGAGGTGGCGTAAAAGGATGATAATGCGAGCTAGCTTTGGAACCTTGTCGAGATGGGGTCAGACGTTTAGACAAATAAATAGTTAAATTGCTCCCAGCGAGCTTTCTCCTCTGTCAGCCCACGCTGCTCGTTACCTTGAGCGCTGGAGAAAGAAAAAAGGTATTTATGTGACCCTGCCCCCCCCGGTTCACTTCCTCAACCGTAGCTGCTGCTTCACCCAGACACTGAAGACCAGGGGCGTCACTAGGGGGGACTGAGGGCCCAGGGCCCAAGGTGGAGGGGCCTTAATTATTTCATACTTTAGCTATTGAAAAATAGCAGATATACAAGCTCACAGCGCGGCACTGAGTGCCGCGCTGCGAGCTATTTTTGTGAGCTATTTTTGAAAAGTCGTGACAATGTGTGCAAATCTTGTTTGTACATTTTGCTTCTGGGGGGTCCCTGGAACTATTTTTTTCTTTTTTTTTTTAGATGGGGGTCTGTGGCCAAATACGTATCATTTTGGGGGTCCTTCAAATGAAAAGGTTTGAGCACCACTGACATAGAAACAGGTTTTTCAAAAAACCTAATATTCAAAGACTTTTCACGATTTTTTCAAAAATAGCTGCAGCGTGGCACTGTGAGCTTGTATATCTGCTATTTTTCAATAGTTAAAGCACAAAATAATGCGTAATAATGCGTTCCCAGTCTAAACTCTAAATGGGTTAAACCCCCTCCCCCTATGAAGAACATTTATGGGGGGCCCGCTGTGAATCCTTGTACCCAGGGCCCAGAATTTGGTGCGACACCTCTGCTGAAGACCTTAATTACACTCTGTTACTGTCTCACTCTGTTGCTCTCTCTCTCTCTCTCTCTCTCTCTCTCTCTCTCTCTCTCTCTCTCTCTCTCTCTCTCTCTCTCTCTCTCTCTCTCTCTCTCTCTCTCTCTCTCTCTCTCTCTCTCTCTCTCTCTCTCTCTCTCTCTCTCTCTCTCTCTCAGCCGCTCAGCTCTGCAGTGAAGTGCAGGTAGAGTATCCAAGGAAAAATATAATTGAACAAACAATTAGGAATGTGCATTCCCCTGACTGGTTATAGCGTGTTCTGTGGAACTCTGGGCGAGGGAGAGAGAGGGGGGGGGTGTCTTGTTATTGACATTGACTGTAAAGCGAACAGATGGAACCACAATGGAATAACTCCCCCTCCTCATTGCCTAATGAGTTATCTAAGATTTAGAAAATGCTAATATATGATTTTAAGCTATTATAAATGTATTTTATTCTTTCATGTTGAAAGAGCAAGTACAGCTGCGATCAGACTGCATGAGTTCAGCCAGATTTGGTCACCACAGTCAGGTGCATCTTCACTAGGAAGTCCTGTCATCACTCCGTTATCCCCTGGGTCACCAAAGTATTATTATATATTTCTTTCTTCGATTAAATACCATAGGGTTATATTATGGCCATGAGTAGTAGGATGCCAGTTAGTACCTCGACAAGTCTAGTTACTGTACTTCCTGATGTACTTCCTATGTGATGACATACCGTACGCAAGCCCTTGGCTTTTGCTGCCTTGGGTGTACAGTAGGATCGGGACTCGAACCTGCGACGCTGCAAGGGCTGGATTACCAGCCAAGGTGCCTGGACCACTACCCTGTAGCCCAGGCCTAAAGTGACCTTCTGATTGGTCGAAACACCGTTTCAGACCGAAACTTCAAAATAAAACGAGCAAACGAGCCATTTTAACTCATTCGTAGTTTACGGCCGAGGAGCCCGAAGATTTTTCTATGTCTTTCACTGCTGGCTTCTCCTACCTGTTAACGCGGGCGCTCATCCAATTCCCATCGTGCGCGATCGGACACTGCTATGCATCGTGTGTTCGCGTATTCCATCAGCTTCTCAAATCCGTTGAAATTTTGAAAATTGATCAATCCGTTCTCCATCTGTAAGCCGTGGTGTTTATACAGAAAGCTAACGGGCCAAAATAGAGGACGGACCAACCGCTTCCGGTTTAGGGTCTCAAAGTTAAGTGGTCCGCTCAATAATGTGTCCGTGTAGAAACCGATCACGGAGCATTAGTTCCGGCCTATTTTAGTTCCGCTTCGATAAAAACGTTTTTTTTAATTACGTTTATTAAATCTTCGGGTTCCTCGGGCATGGCAGGGAAGGGGGTACAAAGGGGTATTTTTTTGGCAGCATATGAGTTAACAGGTCCTTAAGAGAGACCCTGTTTCCCCCCTTCCCCCTTTTGTCTCTGACTAACAGAGACAATAAAAGCCTAGAGGCCATCGGCAGCAGATAGTGCTGCTCGCTGTCATCACCCAGGGGAGGCGCCATCCAATTGCATTTGTCAAGGCTTCCATGGGTCAGGACATGTGTAATGCGCATGCAAGTATATCGTCGTTGTCGGGTGGAAACCTTGATCTCCAAGTTTCAAATGTGTACGTTCTTTCGCAAAGTAAAGCCCTGCTTCATCATACAAGGCCGTCACACAAAAGTAGTGAAAACAGCAGATCTACAAGCACACAACGCCTCGCGGTGCGAGGCGTTGTGTGCTTGTAGATCGGCTGTTTACACTAGTATAAATTATTTTTAAAATGATGAATGCAAAAGGAACGGTTTTGGACATACAAGGTTTTCACCCGACAACAAAGATATATGTGTGTATGTGTGTGTGTGTGTGTGTGCGCGCACGTGTGATGCCCGGCTGACAACGAGAACATTGTTATACTGTACACAAATAAAAATAACAAAGACCGCTGTCGCTAATTATACTGCTATACACCTCTCTCACACACACACACACACACACACACACACACACACACACACACACACACACACACACACACACACACACACACACACACACACACACACACACACACACACACACACACACACACACACACACACACACACACACACACACACGGATTACAGAATGCATAGGCCTACATTTTCTCAATCTCTCTCTCACGCACACGCACACACAGGCCTGTATACTGTGTGCTCTCCAGGGCTGAGAATTCTCGCCTCTCTGTCTCTATATCTTTAGCTAAATGCTGACAGACCAGTCAACCCTGCTGACAGCTCTCTGACAGCAGAGCATAGTTTGTAAAACATCCCAGGAAAAAGAAACACACAATGAGGCCTCCGAACGGCCTTTGTGTGGGGGAGAGGGAGAGAGAGAGAGAGAGAGAGAGAGAGAGAGAGAGAGAGAGATATAGAGAGAGAGAGAGAGAGAGAGAGAGAGAGAGAGAGAGAGAGAGAGATGGATGCTAGTTCAGATCGGGGCTCAGACCTTCTGGGATTTTTATTTGATATGATCTCTAACTGGGCTGGTTGTCTTTAAGTTAATGAGGGGATTGTCAGAATCCTATTGCAGCTGATGTGTGACCATGCTCTCTTTGGTTACTACAGGGAGGTTGTGCTCGTGATGAAACGCTCCTGTGATCGTTGATGGTACTTCGCCTCGCTGGCTCTGCGCTCATAAAACTTCAGTTTGAGTGTCTGGGCCGTGGAGTTAAGTGGCTTTGACCTACTTTGCCAAACACAATGGACCGACCAACACACACACACTAGACACATCACAGTGATTAACAGACAGAAACAACTCATAGATTGCTGACTATCTCCATGACTGTATTCATTTATGAGTTCTTGGCCATGTTCCAGTGTGAAATAGATCAGTCTATTGCTATTTACTGTAATTGGAATTGAATATCAAACACATTTATATTAGCTTATTAAAGGTGGGTGGAATCTGTTGCATATTTCATCCCTGTAATCTTGTTAAGATAACGATAACAGTCCGAAGATCTAATCCCATCAAAAACTGTGGAAGACAAGAAAAAACAAGAAAAAACAGCATAGATCTGTCATTCAGTTAAGCATATAGAGCAAGCTACAGCATTCCCTTATTTTTATTAATTTGTTCGTTTTCTCCCCCTCTCTCTGAGCGTTTTGAGTGGCTTGCAGAAATGCACAACGCCAACATTTCTTCTCTGGTGATCGCGTCGGTGCGCGCGAGGTCACCTGACCTGGACTCTCACCTGCTGTTTATTCATTACCCCCCGGCTCCACCGAGCGCGTCGAGCGTCGCGTCAACGTCAACGCAGGGAACGCTCCCGTTTTAATCAATGAAGGGTGCTCCACTGCCGACGTCAACGTCCGCGTCGGACGCTCAAATTCGCCCCGGTTCATTTTTTGACGGCGTCCGACGCCGGCACGACGCCGTCATTTTGGTGGAGCCCTAGCCTTAGCTGTCACGCAGCGAGGTTGAAATGCCACGCGACACGTTTCTGTGTGACACCCGCGTCCCAGCATGTGCACTACAACCGCTGCCGTGCTGTCGGTGTCACGTACCGCTCACCTCAACCCCTCTCTGTCTCTCACTCTTTCTCCGTCTCTCTCTCTCCGTCTCTTCCTCTCTTTCTTTCACACATCCTGCAGCAGCACTGAGTGGCGTTTCCTCCCCTCAGAGGTTCGCGGAGGCGCATCGCGGCCGCGTCGTTTGAAGAGAGACGGGTGACAGAGGTGAGGACAGACAATGAGGTGCGGAGCTGGCGGGGGTCGAGGCCTCCACAGACAGACAAGGCCCGGTTTGGAGCTTTTATTTTTTGATGATGATGACAGCGGAGCATGTATCCTCCTCAGAGGAGCGCGTCCTCCTGACAGAGCGACAGAACAATGGGCCAACGGTGATCTGAACGTGTATGGGAGGCCACCTGGGAAGCAGAAGGACCCCGGTTCGGTTCCCGACCCCAGCAAAGTGACGAGGTGTCCATGTGCAAGGCAAGTCACTTAACCTGTGAAGAACTGAGGCCGATTCCATAAAATGTCTATATCAATGGCCCCTAGAATTATACTGGTATGTATTTGACCGCAGACCTGCATCTCAAAATATTTTGTTCCAGGGACCCCGAGAAAGGCTTGAGTTAAAAATGTTCACTTTAAATATATATACAAGTATATATTCAAAGATATGCTTCATTCTTTTCATGATTTCTCAAACATAGCAGATCTACAAGTTCATAGTGCGGCACCGAGTGCCACACTTCGAGCTTGTATATCTGCTATTTTTTATTAGCTATAGTATAAATTAATGGTTAAATGGTTAAAATCTAAAGGATGCTTTCCCGGTCGAAACAGGTTAACTGCAAAGACAGATGGTATTTCAATACCTACAGACTAGCAAATGTATAAGAGACCATGCAGAAGGAATGTATTGGAGCAAACACGGACTGTTTAAGCCTTATTTATTAGTTACAGGGTGCAGGCAAGAGTGACAACGTTTCAATGTCAATACATCTTTCGTCAGGTCATGACCTGACATATTCAAGATGCACCGGACCGGCCTGAACCAGAGAAAACATGAATCACCACTGGGTCAACTGCCTACAGTTGGAACACACGTATGAGAAAGCACAGGGCTGAAAATCTATCAACACCCAGTGAAACCCCTTTCCAAGCATAACACCTGTGATTGTGCTGCAGAATGTTTCCCGTGGCGCCGCCCTGGGGGTCAGACGCAGACATTCCATTATGTGCGTGTGTCTTAAACCGGGAGGAAGTGACTCTGCCACCGTGAGAAGAGAAAAGACATGAGATGACACATTTAGAGACCAACATATCCTTTACACACGCAATACTGTAGCTGAGGCGTTCCTTTCCCAGGGAGTATATGTGAGGATACCGCACTCCTGAACACACACACACACACTCTCCCAGGCCACTAGATTTTTCCACCTCTCTCAGGTTGGGAACTCATTTCTGCCACGACTGCCAGGCAGTGAAAATAATACGGTATGTGTTATTGGAAACATGCACACATAGAGTGTCTCCAAAAAAGTGTGCCAGCCTGCCTGCCCACCCACCAGCCAGCCAGTGGTGACTGTGTGGATTAGCACCCAGGGGTGCAAATCCAGCTCCGCTTTATTTGGGAAAACAATAGACATTTCATGATGAGACATAATAGTCCAACCAGAGCATAGCATGTGAACACATACTTCAATGCTTGCTTGTCTATATCTATCCATCTATCTATCCAGGGGTTGACAGTAAGCTCTCAGAGCCACTTGCCTGTCGGGAAAACACAGGTCATGTTCTACTTGCCCAAAGGTCATGACCACTTGCCCAAAAAGTAAATCACCCATTATAAAATGATAGACAAAATGAACGAATCAATGACAAAATGTGTGCTTGTAGAACAAGGCTCAAATCTATCTATCTATTAGGGATGGGACGATATGAAAATTTCATATCACGATTATTGTGACCAAAGAAATTGCGATTTACGATATTATCACGATAATCAAAATATCCCCAACATGCATTATCCTGGGGCGGAACATTTGGCAAAAAATAGCAGATCTACAAGCTCACAACGCGGCGCAATGCGTAGATCGTTGTAGATCGTCTATTTTTTGCCAAAGAGATTTGGTAGAGAGTGAAAAAAAGACTAGCAAATACTTTATTATAAGTAAGTTTTACCAATTATAGAAGGTTTAAATGGTATTGGATATGCAGCTCTGCGAATAAAAGGTGAACTGAACCCAGTGCATGACGGAGGACGATATCACGATACTTTAAATCTCCACGATACGATTATCGTGAGTGTTTTTTATCACGCTAAACGATAATATCGTGCATCGTCCCATCCCTACTATCTATCTATCTATATATCTATACAGATTATATTAAACTGGGTTAAATGCAGCTCTTTACTGCAGTTATTCCATTAGTAAGGCAGGAACACTGCTAGCAGTGGGAGTTGGGAGTTGACTATGACACGCACAGGCACCAGGCACACACAGACACATGCATGCACATGCACACGGCTATGTATATTCATGCGGTGTTTAAGATATAATCACCACCAAACATTGCGCTAACATTCTGTCACCTGCCTACTGTTCTCCCTGTGTGTGTGTGTGTGTGTGTGTGTGTGTGTGTGTGTGTGTGTGTGTGTGTGTGTGTGTGTGTGTGTGTGTGTGTGTGTGTGTGTAGCCGCGGGAGGGAGAGACATGACTGCACGTGTGTGACAGTGTGAAATTACCTGACACAGCTTTCAAACAGCGCACAGCACAAGGTGATTCCCCCAACTGTTGTCACTACAGCCGTGGGATGTGTGTAGGCACACAAACACACAAACACACATGCACACGCACACACACAGGGTCTAACTCATTACCTGTCTGAGCGCAGCGCGTAAAGGATATACCTTCTGGAAATGTTGTCGTTGAACAAGCTGTTTAGAGGCCGGGGGGAGAGCGGGTGGGCAGATATGTCTTTGTAAAAGCAGCGGTGAAAAGAGACAGGGTAGCGCTGAGAGCAAGAGGGAAACGGTTCATCCACAACCACGGGGTGAGAGAGGGATATGAAGGGAGAGAGAGAAGGGGTATAGGGAGGGATAAAATAAAGCTCTTATGTGACAGACCTGAGTGTTCTCAAAGAGATGATAAGCGTTAGAGGCACCTTAGACACACACAACATAAAAATACATAAAAAAGGACAGAGGCACAAAGATTGCAATGCACATTGGCTTTAACCCATTAAGAACTGGAATTATTTTATACTTCATGCTATTGAAAAATAGCAGATATAAGCTTGTAGATCTGCATTTTTTCTTTTTTTTTAATCATGAAACTTTGTGCAAACAGTAAACATTTGTAACTCAAATATTTGCAACTGGGGGGTCTCTGATACATAATATTTTGAGACGGGGGGTCGGCGGCCAAATATAAATCTTGGGTCCTTGACAGGAAAAAGTAGAACCACTGAATCGGGTCAAAAATATTCAAATATTTTTTTTCAAGATGTTCAAGATTTTTGTTTGTTAACCACTTGAAACCTAGTGTCCAAATTCTGAGAACTTTAGCCAAAAATATCCGATCTACAAGCTCACAACGCCTCGCGCTGTGAGGCGTTGTGAGCTTGTAGATCGGCTATTTACGGCAAAGAGCTTTGGTGTGGGGGGGAGGGGGGGGGGGGGGGGGAGAGCAGACTAAGTACATAGTGAAAGGTCAAGTTTATTAAGTATTGACGGTTCAAGTGGTTAAATATCTGAAAACACCAATTTACATGAATCCAAAATACACTGATGATTTTGCTGTCAAACAATGAAACGATATGGAATTTATGAAAAGGTTGTGGGGTCCCTGCTTCATCTCTCTCTAAACTAAGGGGTCCTTGGCCTGAAAATGTTGAAGACCCCTGGGTTAAAGTAATAATGCGTAATAATGCGTTCCAGGTCTTAAACTGGGTTAAGACCTGGGGACAAGAGACTGTTGTTAGTCTGTCTGTAGGCTACGTCTGTCTCTGTGTGTCCCTGTGTGATTCCAACATCTGTGTGAGTGTGTATACGTGCGTGTGTGGAATGAACCTGCCAGTCTGCATCTGTCTGACAGGCGGCTGGGAAGGTGCACTGTGAGATGCACGTCAAAATCAATAACCCCCACTGAGACACACACACACACACACACACACACACACACACACACACACACACACACACACACACACACACACACACACACACACACACACACACACACACACACACACACACACACACACACACAGGAGGACAAGTAAAACAGTAAAACTCATGGGGGGGGGGCGCTTTCTTTAGAACGAGTTCTTTTGACTACAAACAAAGGTATAGAACCATGCATTCTCACTATTTATTCAGCATGAAGTACATTGACAACATTGGTGTGTGCAATGAATCTCACTTTTCGATTTAAATTACAGAAACATTTTTATTTAAATATTTTCTTTAAGATGTACAGTACCTGTATACCTCTGTGTGTGTGTGTGTGTGTGTGTGTGTGTGTGTGTGTGTGTGTGTGTGTGTGTGTGTGTGTGTGTGTGTGTGTGTGTGTGTGTGTGTGTGTGTGTGTTTTCATGAGGAGTAGTGGTATCTGAGGTGTGTGTGAGAGGGGACGTTTGGGGTCAAGGCACAGAAAGAAATAGTAAAGTGAACCATTTGACACACACACACACACACACACACACACACACACACACACACACACACACACACACACACACACACACACACACACACACACACACACACACACACACACACACACACAGATGATCAATTCCTCCTCAGTGCTTACAGTCATGGCTGCGCTCCTCATTCCGTGATCCGTCGCATCTCCGTTTCTCTCTCTTCCCAGAACCGAGCCACATTGGTGTGTTCTCACGCGCACGTCACAGCCGTGCCGGCGTGTATTCACATGCACATCTCAGCCGTGCCGGTGTGTATTCACGTGCACATCACAGCCGTGCCGGTGTGTATTCACATGCACATCTTTAGCCGTGCTGGTGTCTTGTTGTAGCAGGTGTGTATTCCGGGCACATCGGCGAGGGCCGGGGCGCACATCCCCCCTTCTCCCCCTGCACCCAACGCCGGCCGTAAACACATCTAATGCGTTCCCTGAGCTTTGGTAAGATGAGAGAATGTCAATGCAGGCCTGACACCGAGCCTCTGAACCACCGATCGATAGCTGACATTACACACTACGCCTTGACAAGCCCTCACAGTCACTGGCATGAAAGATCTGCATTACCAATGAAGGCTCCGCTGCTGTGTGTGTGTGTGTGTGTGTGTGTGTGTGTGTGTGTGTGTGTGTGTGTGTGTGTGTGTGTGTGTGTGTGTGTGTTTAGTGTGTTTAATTCATGTTGACCAGTTGTGCTTACATTCTGATGGGTGATTAACCAGCTGTATATCACAGCCCTAACGAACCCGGTTAAAACATACATTCATTAATGTAATCCAAAATGTTGATGGAATCAAAATGAGACTCCGGAGAACGCAGAGAGTCGAGGGAAGTCAATGTTTCTGGTAGTTAGAGCGCAGTGGTCTGGTGGGTGTCTGCGCCGACGAATTATGGGACAAAACTCTCAAGATACAAATAGGTGGTGTTGTACATAATAAACAACAACTACAACAAAAAATGCAATAGAATAATCGCCATTATAGTCACAATCATTTCATAAATATATACCGTAATACACATTTTCAAAAACTTAAATAATAATGGAAATAGACGTTCTCAAAACGTGTCGCATCGTGACACGTTCTGAGCTTGAAGATGTGCTATTTCCACTATTAATGTTTATTTTAAGTATAAAGTAAGGAAATATGGGTTATTTGTCATATCTGCCTGCTGCAACTTTTGCTTATAGGACGACTTCACCACTTTTCAAACTATCTTCATATAATTGGTCCTCACTAATGTTCATGATACAATAGCAAAACATGTTCTACTGGCTGTGTCTCATAGGAGGGCTGTGGGCAGTTCAGAAACCTGTCTGTCAGTGACATCATCGATGGGGAATCCAAGCTAATAGAAACTGCAGGCTTTCTATTTCTGAAAAGTTGCAATGTTATAATGGAAGCCATTATTCTTGTGTAAAAAAAGAAAATCCACGTAACGATGATGTCACTGGCAGATGTGACAAAAATGTTGCTATTTTATCTTGAACATTAGTGAGAACCAATTATATGAACATAGGTTGGAAAGTGGTGACGTCGTCCTCTAAGAAGTTGCTACATAGACAAGAAATAGGAGTTCAATCAAATTAGGGGCCGAGGGACCTCTGCTGATCGGCTCAATGGTGCCAGACATTAGCTGTTAACAGACACACAGACGGACGGGCAGACAGGAGTGAAAACAGCCGACACAATCATATTACTGGATTTTAATGTGAACTGCATCAATGTGTTAACTTCATATTTTTGGTTAATCTAGTACAGTATAATGCGGGTTCAGAAAGTGACTGACTGAGCTATATGTGTTTTGGTTTGCAGGGGAGGAGGGTTAGACATCATTAGAAGTTAAGTCACTACACTTGAATTGACATGAATTTCTGTCTGCATCTAAGCAGGGTTTAGATCAACACTAACGTGGCTTCATATAGCCCACTTTAGCATATTTTATTGAGCGAAGAGCCGTAATGAAGTGCAGGTTCAACATCACATCGATGAATGTGGCTTATTTAGTTCAAAAGATCATTCTGGCGATGTTTTTCCATAATCCTTAAAATATACGAAGGGGCCCTGCATTATTCTGCTGTTGGAGGAAAATAAATAAAAATAAATTGGCTAATGGACACGTTGATGGAACATCAGAAACGCTAATAAGAATGGATTCTTGGTTTTTAAGAACGTATTCATTCCGCAGACATCTATGTTTTACACGCCGTAATGAAGCGGCTAAACATTGATCAAAAACAGAAATTAGAGGCATAAATCTTCTTAAAACTATTCCCCCTCCCCCTCGGCTGCTTGTCTGCTCACTGCTTTGTCCCGCCATGGAGATGGGCAGCACTTAAAGAACTACCATATATCTCTTAAATTACTAAATTGCCTCGTGGACGGTGCTTTTTATCGTGGCGATGGCATGGCGGGGGCATTATCCCAAAGCATCCCCCCTTCTACACACACGCAAATACAGTATTTAATCCTCATCTTGACTGACAATGTTGTCAGGCCCTATATGGACGAGGTTCTTCGTTACGCCGCTATTACGCGCGTTTCCCTTCGTCCGTGGCACTTTGGATTACTCAAGATTATGTTGTAATCCCTCCTAAATCCCTCGTTGCATTAAAGATTTCCGTCAAAACACGGCAACAGAAAAAAAATGCAGCACTTGGCCACACCGAATGAAAGTGGAGAGCGTGCCGGCGTTTGTTTGGCCGGTCCGTCTTCATTTCCCGTCGTTTTGGCCTCATTATTTCTCTCTCTCTCTCTCTCTCTCTTATTTAGTCAGTAAGACGACTGAGAGTTTCTTATTTGCGTTTGAGCCCTGCGACAGTGATTTATTCCTGATAAACAGAGCCTCTGTGCCTCCAATAATTCACTACATATTTACGGAATCCCCAAGGATTCCGTAAAGTCAGTAAATAAATGAAGTGTGTGTGTGTGTGTGTGTGTGTGTGTGTGTGTGTGCGTGCGTGCGTGCGTGCGTGCGTGCGTGCGTGTTCAAGGGTTGGATAGAATCAGTGAACTGACAGAGCGTCAAATTTTCTCTGAGGCCTTTCTTTCGAACGTCTCTGGTTAAATATCATGAGTCCTTTCGACTACAAGGGTATAGAACCATCCATAAGCTGAACCCTTTCTGTGAAAGTTTTGTGTTCACATTACCCATTAAAACCACAAGTACTTCATTAAAAAGAAGAGAAAATCCCCATAAAAGGGAAAATAGACGATTTACAACCACACAACGTGGCACACTCTTTTAGAACGAAAAATTACAAAAATCATTATATATCAGGTTGCACTTCAGGTCGTTTTCTTCGGAAAGTGACGTGAATTACCACATTTTACCACTGGAGAAAGTGACGTGGATAGCCATAGCCATATTATGGGGCTAGCCAATGAGGAGAAAGTAACGCGAAATTACTAAATGATGACTATGTGACTAGATGCCGGACGATTTATTGATCAGGTCTGACGACCTGATAAAAAGTATAAGTTCTGTTTTCCGGGTTTTCAAAACTTCGGGTTGGAACTGCCTCCTGAACAAAGCCCAAATTAGGTTCAGAGAATCTCCCCTGAAACTGAGCCAAAGCGTAATGGATAGTGAAATACGTTTCACGGCACAACGCGGTTCATTTGGTTTCTTGAAGTCGAAAAGGGCCATTAGTCTGCCGACTGTGCTCCGAAAAATAAATGTAAAGGAACACGGACCCACTATACGCCCTAGCCCCACAACCTTCGCCCCCACCACCCCTCGACTCACTGTTCAATAGTTCCTGTGTCTCCTCAGCAGAGGTGTCGCACCAAATTCTTGGCCCTGGGTACAAGGATTGTCGATTTCTTTTTAAATTGTGAAAATTTCTGCAAGTCTTTGAATATTTCGAATCCTTCTAAGGTTTTTTTTTTTTTTAAACCTATGTTTCTATGTCAGTCAGTGGTGCTCTAACATTTTTACGTGAAGGACCCCCAAGATGATATGTATTTGGCCACGGACCCCCATCTCAGAATATTTCGTTCCAGGGACCCCCCAGAAGAAAATTTTGAGTTACAAATGTTATACATACATAGAAATACATATATTCAAAGATTCACAGTTCACACACATTTTCAACGACTTTTCAAAAATAGCAGATCTACAAGCTCGCAGCGCGGCACTCGGTGCGAGCTTGTATATCTGCTATTTTTCAATATCTAAAGTATAAAATAATTAAAGCCCCTGCACCTTGGGCCCTGGTAACTCAGTCCCACCCCCCCCCCCCCCCTCCTTGTGACACCCCTGCTCCTCTGTGCGCCAACCAAACCCCCCTTCTGTAAGACCCTTATCTCTGTTCGCTTCACTTCCTGCAGTGTCAGACCACCTCCCCCCCCTCACCTCACCTCACCTCAGAGCACCATGAATAAAACAATGTGAAGTCCACTTGTTTTTTTTTCACCCTCATTCTCTCTCCTTTTGTATTATTAATATTATCATTATTGTTCATCATTGTTTGAATCTGTTCAAATGATGTCTGCGCACGCTGACATCGCGCCGCACGAGCACGCTACAGCCGGTCGCTGCAGTCTGACGAAAGGATCAGAATCACTTTAAACATAGTCGAGTGAAACGAAAGAATATAGGAATCTGTCCCGATGGTGCTGGAGCAGAGAGAGAGAGAGAAAGAGAGAGAGAGAGAAACAATGTTCTTTTAAACGCTGTACTACTTTATCTAGGGTGACCAGACGTCCCGTTTTACCCGGGACAGTCCCGTTTTCAAGCTGCGTGTCCCGGTGTCCCGACAAATATCTCTAAAACACTAATATGTCCCGGTTTTCAACATTCACTGCAAAATTGTCCCGGTTTTCACCAGAAATAAAATAATAGTAGCTGTTTTCAGTGGTTGTATAGACATTTATCATGTTATTTTCATGAAAACATGCTCACCTAACCAATCAGAAAAAAGGAACAAATTCATTGCGTGTCTGAATTCAACGCTGAGGCTGTTTGTCAATCACGCACTGCCTGTTTGCAACCCTGCGGTGCGTTTGAGCGCGTGCACGAACGTTAGAGAATGGGCACGCGCGTGCGCGGTAACGTGCGCATTGCTTTTAGGGTCCCAGTTTTAGGCAACAGTGTTTTGCGTCCCGGTTTGAGTGGCTGGAAATATGGTCACCCTAACTTTATCACAAATTGCATGTTAGGAATTAAATAATGTAAATAATGCAGGCAATTGCTTCATTACAATTACTGTTAATATCACAATTATTTTCCTGATCTTTGTATTCTATTCAACCAATATGTGTCAGGTGGCATGGATTGTTTGTTTTTTTACAGCCCATGATCTGTGTAAAGCTGGGTGCACAACAACGGGTTTGGGAACGCCCACAGTCCTTCACGGGGTTCCACGGGGTCCCCAGCTAAATTATTAATAGTTCATCTTCATCATTATTATATTTACAATACAACTAGAGAACATACAAGGGTGACAATTTTGTCTTTATCTCTATACCTAAAATTATTTTTTTCTAGACAGTAAAATGTTTTTCTGGACCAAATGACAAGTCATATCGAAATCAAATCATGTCTAATTGGTATTACATTGTCGCAGAGAACTATCGTAACATAAGAATATTTATTCATATCTATTTTTGTGTGTTTTTAGAACCATATCGTCACTGTCGGGCAGAAACATCTTATCTACAAGTTTCAAATTTGTATTTTTTCCAGCAAAGTAAAGCCCTGCTTCATCATACAAGGCTGTCGCACAAAAGTAGTGAAAACAGACAATCTACAATCACACAGCGCCTCGCAACGCGAGGCATTGTGAGTTTAAATCATTTTTAAAATGATAAATGCAAAACGAACAGTATTGGACATACAAGGTTTTCACCCGACAACGACGATATACGGTGGATAAAATAGCACAGCTCATCTCCCCGAACAACATCACGACTGCCACTCAGACTCTCATTTCCACCACAAAAGAAACCATCTTCTCTCCCTCACAGAAATAGCTTCATTTGATGTCGTCCTCTTTCTGAACTCCCCCCAGCGGCTACAGACTGTGATACTGTACTTGACCATTTGCGTTCCAGGGTTCCTGGGGGCAAAATCCTCAGAGCGAGACTGAGCTCGATCCCAAACCTCAAACCTTGTAAAAAAAATGTTTTTTTTGCCACGGACATACAAAATGAGTGGTCAATATTATTACCGGTAACACATAAAGAGCTAGCCCTGAATGACCACAATAACTCTGAGTGTGTTCACATGGAACCAAATGCACCCCACAGGTCCATTTGGTTCCATTTGTACACTCTCAGAGTTAAAGGGGTCCTTGCAAATAAAACATTTGTGAACAACTAGTAGTTGGACTAATAATATGCCATAGTGTCGTGGTAAATAAGTGTCATACATATTCTGAAGAAGACCTGGAGACTTGACACTCAGTAATTGGTTAAGAACATTATAATGGTGTGTATTGGTTATTATGACCAAAATAAGAACATTATAATGGTGTGTAAAAACAGAAAAGTGTTTGCATCACGGACACATTTGTCCGTGTACGGACATATTGGCGACTGACTCTGTTCCTACGCCCTGGAACCAGAAGCAGATTCCTGACAAGACACTGATGCTGAGTAGAGATGTTGTGTTCAGCACTGCAGGGCCGGTGCTGTCCGTCTGCGCACGCATGCTCATGTTAGGGACACGCAACCTGAACCCTACAACTAGTGTCACAAGAGTGTTTTTTGTGCGTCAAGGGGAGCTGCACCATGGAATTTGTCTCTCAGTGACATACGGCAGTGGTTCTCCGTCTCTTTCATGTCAAGGAGCCAAGGACCCCATAAGGATTGATCCGTATTATATGTCTGCGGACCCCACATCAGAGTGGTCAGAATTCATTGTGTGTGTTGCTCGCTGTTAAGGCACTCGTTACAAGGCTGACAACTGTATCCTCTCTCTCCCTCTCTCTGCAGACAAGTAGGTTACAGTTTGCTTTTAGGACACACAGATAATCCAACCCTGGCTGGGTTCCTGCATATTGCACCCTTCAGCAGACAACCACCCAACCAACCACACACACACACACACACACACACACACACACACACACACACACACACACACACAGAGAGAGTCCCTGCAGGACATGGCTGCTGGGGTCAAAGTGTGCGAGCAGCCTGGAGAAGCCATCACATAGTGGCACACTCAAACGGTGTCCCCTCCTGTCCACTCCTGTCCCCTCGACACGGATGTGCTGCGTTTGTTTGTTCCCCATCTCCGACCTCACTGTGTCACCGTCGACCACCGACGGCTGCCACCTCTCCTCTTCCTCGTCATTGTCACACCGGTGGCGCTGTCACAAAAGCACGTCCCCCCCTCCGCCCGTTTGAGGCTGAGCCGCTTTGAGAGGCTCAGTGCCCCATGAGTCAGAGACGCTACGGGACGGGAGAGTCACTGCCGTCTCCCCCCGAGTCGTTCGCCCTTCATCGCCCTTCGTCATGCCCACGTAAACAACAAGACCCTAAATATGTGGCAGTCACACAGAGGGGTTCACCTAAACACAATATCGTCACTGTTGGGCAGAAACCTCGTAGCTCCAAGTTTCAAATGTGTACGTATTTTGGTAAAGCAAAGCCCTGCTTCATCATACAAGACCGTCGAACAAAACGAGTGAAAACAGCAGATCTACAAGCACATAACTCCTCGCGATGCGAGGCATTGTGTGCTTGTAGATCGGCTGTTTTCACTAGTTTAGTTATTTTTTTAGATGATTATACAAAAACGAACGGTTTTGGACACACAAGGTTTCCACCCGACAACGACGATATACTTCCTTCTGCCAGGGGTCTATAGAAGCCTGCTTGGTCCCCCCCCCCCCCCCCCCCCCCCTCTCTACACTGAATTGTACAAGTTCACAATGTGACGCATTGTGCGCGCGTACGGCTATTCTCACCAAACGGTCGCCAATTATGACATGGCCAAGGGTTCAGGTGGTCAAACAGACATACAGTATCTCTGTGGAATTTAATGAAAGCATGTGTTACTTCTCCGAGCCAGAAGCCCAGAGGGGTTTGAAGAGCTTTTCAGGGAACACTTGCGTACAAAACAGGGTCCGAGATGTCGCGGCCAAACGCACTCAATCGTCTCCCTCCCCCGGGTTTATACTGTACGCGGCGCGGTACACACACGCCATAACACAGAAATATTTTTCTCACAAGGAGTATACAAAACAGCGTCCGGGGGCCAGCGGAGAGCTAGGAGAGAGTGTCCAATGTTTTTTAACAGGTCAATTCTCTCTTAACAATGGGCTGTAAAAAAAAGAATAAGAAAAAGAATCCGCCCCCTGGAACGTGGAGCACAGCCACTCTTCCTGCGGCTCCCAGGACGAGTGTTTACAAATGCTCAGCTGGAGCGCTCAGACCCACCTCGCTCTCGACCTGCGCCGACGTACAAATAAACAGGAAAAGGCCGCAAGGCACTTGGACGCAGGCCTGCGCTCATAATTCACCCAGAGCGCTGTGTTTTACACTGCGACCGTAGCGTTGCCTGGCTTGGTGGGGCTCCAGAAAATGGAATAAACTGTAAATCCATATAAAAGCACACTGGTTATGCGATACAGCACTTAGGTGGCATTTGAAAGGCCAATATCCCTGTTAGCTCCAGCCGCTCTGCGCGTGTTTGGAGCGAGATGATTAGCATGCCAGTTAAAAGGGACCATTGTGTTAACAAAAGGGATGGTATTACAGAGATGTTATTGTTGTTTTTGGAAGCGGGGTTATTCTGCTACAGGGGGGAGAATGAAAAAAAAAACTGTATTGATGAAATAGGCTGTGTTATTTACTGCTGGGGAATTTGTTTAAAGGAACACAGGCCTACTGTTGCAATCTTCTAAAACACATATTTCACATTCCTTGAGCAGCTGGTGAAGAGATAAGGAAATAAATTTTGTGGGAAAGCCATTAGGCATGATTTAAAAAAAAGGGTTCTCTACAGCAGTTCATACATGAGTTGGTGACTTTGAAGTTGTGTTGATGCTGGACATTGAAACACCTTTATGTTCCTCACCGGGGGGATGTGTAGGCTGGCAAGCCAGCCCTGATACGTGCTCAGTCACTCGTTCCTTCCCCAGTATCAGGTCTGGACTTTGGCTTATAGGCACCGAGTATGAGAAATCAGAAAATGATCGGGGCCAATCAGTGACTGCGTTTCAACTGCTGTCCGCACAACAAGTGAAAAGCTTCTCCCGATTGGTCCATGTGTAGATGGTGACGTTGATGCATGCTGTGGCATTTTCAAAACAACAAAAGGCTGCCCTCGATGCAACAAGTGTAACAGTTAACGCTGAAATGATAAAACAAGCAATACGTGAAGATATTTCAGAGTTGGAATCAATTACAACAATTAAAAAGGAACAGGAGTATGCACTAGCGGAGTTTATTGGTGAAAATACGTCTTTGTTTGCCGTTCTTCCGACTGGCTGCACTGTGATGACAGATTTTTTTTTTCTGATTGGTTAGAGGAGTCTGTCTGTCAAGGCAGTACTCCCACCCACTTTTCAAGCTGCCTATAGCCCAAAGTCCAGACTCATATTGTGGGAAGGAACGAGTGAGGCTAGGGGATGTGTGCTGATGTACTTTGTTAAGAGTCAGTTTCAATCGTTTGAAACAACAGTAGAAACAGTCATTTGAGGATGTATAAAACATTAAAACACCATTCATGCATTAGAAGTTCATCTGATATCCTGCATGCAGCGGAACATGACACACACCATGACCATCTTCAGAAGGGGGAAATCTCGCTATTTCAACGAGTCATTCTTTCGACTATGAGCGTCGGCAGGTTAGCTACTCACCCACGTCACGGTTACTGAGGTTAGGGTTTGGGTTAGGTTTAGGCATAGAGGTTAACATTCACCCACATCGGCAGGTTAGCTACTCACCATGTTAACATTCTATTCACCCGGGTTGAAAGAATAAACCATCGAACAGATGCTATGTCGCAATATCAACGTGCTCCCCTTCAGAAGCTTCACACCTTTATATCTCTCTTTATCTTTGAAGTGCTGGAAACAAAGGGTGACGTGATGACTAAAAACATGAGATTATCAGAACAGTGAGTGTGCAAAAACCATTAGAGATGAACTATATCAGTGGTTCTTAACTTCTGTCTTATATAGAGACTACTGGTATTCCTGGCTTTCTATCCTACCAGGACCTCTAGTACTGCTGGTTTTCTATCCTATTACTAGACACCAGGTGAATTAAATTTGTCCCGGTCAGAAGGGAAACCAGCAGTAGGCCTACCTGCTGTCCCCAAATCACGCTGGGTGTAAACTGGTACTATATTGTCTCTCCTGGTAATTGACACGAACAGCATGCGAGCCATCAACACACATCAACTGATCATGATTTATGTGGGGGAAATCTCCCGTTCTCAAAGCGAGCCCTGAGGTTTTACTTGATAGACCCTCATATGGACCACATTTCACGCAACCTCAGCGCTACCAACACCATGACTGGTGAGCCAGGGCGTTGAAACGAGACCCCGGGTATGGCATTGACATCAAACGCAACCGAAGCACACCAAACCTGACACGACCGCGGTGCCCTGTGTTCTAAATCCAACGTGTGGCGTTGAAAGCTTGCAAGGGTCGGTTCCAGGATTTATAAGGCCACTCGGATACACAAGGGCCACGGTGTTGATGGGGCAGGGGGAAATATTTCACCGTTAAATAAACAGCAAAGGGGAAAGAGGGCTTACAAAATTCACCTCTTTTGCAATATAAACAGCATTCTTCTTCTAAACTGTGTACTCAGCCACGATAGTTCAGCTGGTGGAACTCAGGTTTTTGCTCCATGAAACAAGGCGAACGGCGTGGATGTGAGAATCACTCACACCGAGCCCAAAGTAAATAGACGCAGGCAATTTGTTCCAAGGTAACAATCGAGGGTTGTGTACAATATGATGGAATGCTCCTCTCTCTCTCTCACACACACACACACACACACACACACACACACACACACACACACACACACACACACACACACACACACACACACACACACACACACACACACACACACACACACACACACACACACACACACACACACACACACACACAACCTCTGCCATTAAAAGGTTTATTCAAATATTTATATTTCTTTTTGGTATAAATATAACAGAAAGTTTCACGGTTTTCGCCATTGTTTGGAAGGACTTATAAACGAGGGTTTTTTTTTGTGACAGGTGGCGAAGCAGAAATGAGGAGACGTCAAGCGGCGAGGTAAACAGTGGGTTCCAACCATACGTAGAGTGAAGTGTTTGGAGCGTGAGATGTAGCAACAAGCTTCATCAGAAGATCACAGTGTGGCTTTTTATTTCTCTCTGTCAGGATGGGAGGTCAACACGGCCACAAGCAGCCTCTTAAAGCTGCATTCATTTCATAATTTCTGAACCACGCTGCATGTTTATAGCTGAGTGTGTGTGTGTGTGTGTGTGTGTGTGTGTGTGTGTGTGTGTGTGTGTGTGTGTGTGTGTGTGTGTGTGTGTGTGCGTGTGTGTGTGTGCGTGAGCGTGAGCGTGTGTACGCACCCAGGATTCGAACTCGGGGCTCCCACATGAAAGTCCAACTTACGGAATTTCATACAACTGTACATTGTGCAAGTACAGGGGCATGGCATGGCAGGTGTAATGACAGGGGAAGCATGCAGAACATGTGTGCAAAAGTTCTCTAGAACCAAACGTTTGCTGTGAGACCCCAGACATGCTTACTCGGTTAATCGTTATGTGAAAGTTCTATGAAGCCATCTATAAAATCTATGAAAATGTGCAAATCTGTAACACAATTGAATACAATAGTGTGGTCCCTGCTTCATCCAACTCTCAGCTTGGCCTGTAAAACCTTGAAGACCCCTGCTCTATTACATTCCGGTAGGTGGAAGCGGCGCAAAACACACTCTAATGATTTGAGTAGGTCAAACAACGGGCTTGCTTCCCGACAGCTCATTTCAATACAATTCACACTAACCATCCCATGCTGTGCACAGAATGTACTGAACGAGTGGGATGTTTTTCTTTAGATGAGGTGACGTTCAGATGCTCGCAACCCATTACATTTATTTCCCTGACATAATTCGGGGCATTGTCAAGTTCAAGTTCAATTTCATTTCTTGTTCAAGTTCAAGGTGTCATCATACCCCTGTACACTGCACAAACCTGTGTGAATTAAAATAATAGGTTGTATTTAAAGTTTCTGCATGGAGTCACACCCGATGAGAGGAACAGCTACTATATATGCCTTCAAAATGATGAAGGTTGAATTTATGAATATTTTATGTATATGTTGTAAATGTAAATATCTAATGTAGGAGGTATATGGACAGTATTTATATATCAGCTGGTTTACAATGTATTTCATATTCATCCATTCACTCACACAGATTCACACACTGACATTGGAGGAATCCAAGGCGCCGCACGCACGCACGCACGCACGTTTAAAATACAATATGCTTTTGAAAACGGTGGGCAGTAGCCTATGTCAACTCCCCTGGGAGTCATAGCAAAGAAAGATCATTGATATACCAAGATAGCCATTCCCACATCTCGCCACTATGGTCTCCTAAGTGAGTGTGGTCATTCCACTTGTCCTTTGGAATTAAGAGACTCACATCCTACTTCTGGTCTCATAAACCCACACAGATACAGGAAATCAATTGAATTTGGGATTTTGTGTTGTATCCCTTGGTACAAACATACCAGACATGCAGCCCTTTAAAGAATGAAATCCCAGAGGAGAAATTAAACACGTTCAGGTGAAATTTACGTTAAGAAAGAAAGAAAGAAAGAAAGAAAGAAAGAAAGAAAGAAAGAAAGAAAAAGTATGAATAGTTATACAAAGGTAGAGAAGTTGCCTCCAAGCCAATCATATGAACCAATACAGCCACCCTGTCACGACTTACAATCTTAACAGGAACCACCACGCAACACAACACACACTCACATCAGTCTTCAATTCCAAATGAACATGTGGAACTGACGGAATGGCTGTTATGTCAGAGCAAACAACCTGTAGCTTGAACTTAATAAATATCAACCTCACAGATAGGCTTTTTGAAGTGACACATAACCTGTCACAACTCACTACCTTAGACAACAGAAACAACGCACACACAAACTCACTACCTTAGACAACAGAAACAACGCACACACACACACACTGTACTGTAGATTCACATCAAAGCGTTCAACTCCACGGCCAGAATGATACTGCCAGTCTGCCACCATGCAGTCACTGACTGTGTTTACATGGACCCTGATATGTACACCAGTAAGACTCCCTAATCGGGAGATAAGCGACCGTTGGTCGCTTATCTCCACAAATATCACAACCTCCACCTCTCACAATCCCTTTTATGCCCATATATGGAGATCCCTAACATAATCCCTTTCATGCCCATATATGGAGATCCCTAACAGAATCCCTTTTATGCCCATATATGGAGATCCCTAACAGCATCCCTTTTATGCCCATATATGGAGATCACTAACAGCTAACAGAATCCCTTTTATGCCCATATATGGAGATCCCTAACAGAATCCCCTTTATGCCCATATATGGAGATCCCTAACAGAATCCCTTTTATGCCCATATATGGAGATCCCTAACAGAATCCCTTTTATGCCCATATATGGAGATCCCTAACAGAATCCCTTTTATGCCCAGTTGGTTGCTAGGGTAAAAAAACATGGTTGCTATGGTAAACAGTTGGTTGCTAGGGTAAACAGTTGGTTGCTAGGGTAAAACCATGGTTGCTAAGGTGGTTGCTAACGTACACTAACAGACCAGCAACAACAGACTGTTGCCACAGCAACGTACACAAAGGTTTGTGTACACATGTGGTGTGATGTCATACTGAAGATATATGACATCACACCGTACACAAACAAAGGTGTGACGTGTGACGGACGGACGGACGGACGGCCGGTGGAGGTTTTCATAGTAAACTGCTCCCTGACGGTCGCAACTAATATTCAGAATCAGCTCCATGAGGTGTAAACACAGCTACTGGAAGAGAATATTCTGATCTGATTCTGATTGTAAGGAATTTTCATTCTGGTTGAGAGGGGTGGTACACACCTTTTGATATTCAGATCAATAGGAAAGTATTAGCATGTATAAACACTTATAAAGTATTAGCATGTATAAACACTTATTCCGATACATTGAGTCATGCAAACAAGGATTACTTTTATTTGTGCCCATGTAAAGTAGGAATCCCTGATCAGAATTATTTCCACCTGAATTAATAAATATGGTCCATATATAAACGCAGTCATTGTTGGGTCCTAAATATGACAGCAGCTTGAATCACGTTACAAACACAAGCAGCAGCAGCAGCAAAAAAGAATAAAATAAATACAAAACAGGTTCCTACCTTGACCTGTCTTCTACTTGACTTCATAGAGAGCCAGAGGCCCTCTCTCTAGTTCATCCTCAGACTAGCCATCCAGGGGTGTCTCCAGTGATGATGATCCTCCATACAGTACTTTTCTCCCCTCCTGGGAGCTCAGGTGTCAATGGCAGTAAATGGCCAGCATCATTCTCCTGGCTACTATCATCTCGCTCAGCCTTGGTAGCCCCCATACAGATGCTTTTTGGGCAAATGTTCAGTTCATCCTGGTTGATGTAAAAAAAATGGCCAATAGCATTCTGGTGTAGCACCGTGGCCAGGGACTTCTGTAGGGCAGGCTTCGGAGACCAACATTCATACCCTACAGTCAATGAGCTTTGATAGGGTGGGGAGGAAGGGCTTCCACCTGCCATGCCATTCAGAACCCTCCATGCAAGTGATTTCCTCACTAAGATCGTATGGTGAGCCCAGGTGTTTAAGTATCAATTACTTCTTTCAGAGCATATTGTTGTCAATAGAGGTGGATGGTCTGTGATGGTGTTATAGGTGATAACCTCAGTTTTCTTTGCATTTATCACGAGACCAACCTTGGTACACTCTGTCTCCAGTTTGGACAAGGGCACCTGTGACTGCTCCATATAGTCATGCCAAGCATGTGCCACCTGCAACGTCTGTTAAGGCAGGGAGACATGTAGACATCCCAGGTGTGATAGCGAAGCAAAGTTCTTGCTCCCCTCCACTGATGGCCTTATAGTCCGGCACTAAATGAAGAGGAAGGGGGAGGGTGACCATCTATCTCACTGTTGCCGTCTGTGGTCATCACGTGGCTCTTGTACCCATGTGTATAGCTCCTATGGCCCGCAGTTGTTTGGGTAGGACACCATAAGCCATGGCTATCTGAGAGAGAGAGAGAGAGAGAGAGAGAGAGAGAGAGAGAGAGAGAGAGAGAGAGAGAGAGAGAGAGAGAGTCAACAGCGTATACAATACATATTCTGTACTTTTTTCCCATTCAAGTCAACAGAGAAAATGTATTCACGAATACACAGTGGTGGACAGTACTCAAGTACATTTCTTGAGTACTGTACAGATTCTGAGGATTTGTACTTTACTTGAGTATTAGAATTCTTTGATACTTATTACTCTTACTCGAGTACATTTCCCAGACTGACATACGCAAGCACACAAACACACACACACACACACACACACACACACACACACACACGTAAGAGTGAAGGCCCATTCCCACTGGGCCAGATAACAGATATCTGGAGATATTTCTCCAGATATTTTTCCATGCAAAGTGGATGGTAGATACAGATAAAAAAAACATTTGCCACAGATAAAAGTATCTGTGGCAAATATCTGTGGTAGACTTTTTTTTATCTGTATCTACCATCCACTTTGCATGGAAAAATATCTGGAGAAATATCTCCAGATATCTGTTATCTGGCCCAGTGGGAATGGGCCTTAAGAGTAAAAATACTTTTTTTTTTTTTTTTACATTTTTTTTTTACATATTACCGGTTACCTAAGCTGTCCCAGTGCAATGTCATTAACCAGGAAGAGAAAAACACTAATCTGAAAACCACTTTTAATAACATTTTTTTGAAAATATTATATTATGTAAACAAAACACACAAATCAAGTGCTGCAAATGTTGGATAGGTCTGTGGTTCCTTTCAGGCTGCGACCTCCAAAATAGTAATATTTCAACTGCGGACCCCCACCCTGACAAGCAATTGGAGTTGTAGGAGTTGGCATTACATTAGTTTGACTACATTCCATTGTGAAAATAGCAGATCTACAGTACATGCTCACAATGCCACAGAGGCGTTGTGAGCATGTAGATCTGCTATTTTCTCAATTTTGGCCTCTATTATTTGACAATTTGGCCTATTTTTACTGTACTAAAAAAAACTGAATTTACTTTACTTATTTTCTGAATTTAAACTACTCTTACTCATTGTCCAAATGAAAAGTAACGAGTACAAGAATTTACTTTTTAAATTACTCAAAAATATGAGTAAAAGTAGAGCATTTAAAATTACTTTAAAAGTACAGATACTAAATCTACTCTTGAGCAAATACTTTTCAGCAAGTACTTTTACTCGAGTATGTTCCACCGTGTACAGTGTGTGTACACACACACGCACGCACACACACACGCGCACACACACACACACACACACACACACACAGTCAACAAGGCCTGCATTTGTCTCAGCATTACAATTAAAAAACACACAGATGCACAAAACATTCAATTCATGTCACACAATAACGCTTTCTCCTGCCTTGTTTTTGCCTTACTGTACCAAGCAAAACATAATAAAAGTGAAATTAAACACAATTCAGTTCCATTCATTGCTGGGAAAGCGTTCATTATTAGCATAAAAGCAGCTAACTGTAGCAGAAAGCTAACTCACCTGGATAATTACACTCGGTTGGAGAGAAAACCAGAATGTTTTGCTGTAATAATTCACTTATAGTTCTCTTCCAAACTGTCACAGATAATTTCACCGTTTTCACTCCCTGGCGTTACCAACGACTCCACTCAACTTCCATGCAGTGTACATTTGTATTATATGTTGTTTAATTCACCTTTATTACTATGATGACAGAGCTGTTGTCAACACTGCTGTGGTGTGTGAGGGGGGAGGGAGCGCGCGAAATTTGGACAAACTAAAAGCCTTCCTGAAGGCTGCTTCTGGGCAGTGTTGCCACGTCTGCGCATTCTAAGCGACTTTTGGTCTTGTTTTTCTGTAGAGTTGCTTGTAAATAGTGGTAGTTGGTAGTTTTGGGGTAGGTCTACAGTATATCTTAGGTTTAGTTGCTTATTTGAGCTTGCTTCTATAGTTTAGTTGCTAATTTGGGCTTCCTTCCCAGTTGTTTAATACAGTGGTTGTCAAACACGTTCAAAATAGCCGATCTACAAGCATAGCTATTTTCACATTTCAATTCTAGCAAACAAAGAGGATTAAATATGGAAACAGTCTCTGTTAGATAGACTTTGCTTCAACAGGACTACTCTGTGCCTCCACCTCCAATAAATAAATATTTGATGTTATTAGTAATTAAATGTATGAAATTCTAAATAATTATAATGCTATTTTGAAATAGGTCTAATTGAAGAAATATGATTTCCCACCAGTCACTATGCGACTATTAAACTATTAAAGTATTAAACCTAATATACCATAATTCACTAACTTAAAGGAGCACTTCACGCATTTTCAAGCATAACTTCCTGATAACTGGTCCTTTCTGATGCTGTTATATTTATGTCAACTCATGCTGCTAATTGGGCTGTGGACAGTTCACAAACCTGCCTACCAATGACGCGTGATTATGGATCCCACTGGGAAAGATGGATAACCACGCCCCGGACTCTTGAAGCTTGTGATTGGCTGAACCGGACGCAGGGAGCGCTCCGTTGTAGTTACTTGGACCGCGCGAGGTGCACCAAAACCCAATTATCATTGCGTTTATCATGCGCTTACCCAGGCCTTACGGCCTGGGCATAAATAGAACCATTGCATTCACCACGGCTTCGTAACTCGCACGGCGCACCGCTGGCCACACAGCCCTGGCCCGCTCTTCGCAGGCACTCGCGCCTGCGCCGCTCGGGCGCGAAGAGCAGGACCAAGGTCCGCTGGCCTTCACGCCGCTTGCAATGTCGTGGACAATAACTGTGAAAACGAGCGCTCTATACCGTTTCCATCCATCTTTCCCAGTGGGATCCATAATCAGGCACCAATGACATCATTGATGGGGATTCCAAGCTAACATAATATACTCAGGTTCTCTCTTCCTGGAAAGTTAGCATGCTGAAATAGAAGCCATTGTAAGAACCAGCAAATCAATGTAGAAGCCATTCATGAAAAAAAAACTGCCAATCAATTATTGCGGCCGTCAGGTCGCAAGTTACTATGAAAACCTCCATCGTCTGTCCCTCCGTCCGTCTACCCGTCCGTCAGTCTGTCCGCCATGTCACGCCACACTTTTGGACCTACGCTTGTCTCCGGCACGTTGCCCTTTGCACACACACTCCTTGGCTGGCAAACCACAACCTCCGCGGCTCCGCCCCTGATTTCTCACATGTCCCTCTTCTAGCGCCACCATGAGGTTGCTTTTTTCAGACTCTTATCTCCGGCACCGTTGCCCCTATTCATGCCAAACTTTGCACACACACACTCCTTGGATGGCAAACCACAACTTCCACCCCTGATTTCTCAATTCCCCTCTTCTAGCGCCACCATGAGGTTGCTTTTAATGCCACTTACAGGCCAATTTGTGTATACATGTGACCTGACGGTCGCTTATCTCCCAATTAGGGAGTCTTACTGGTATGACATCAGGATTCTGGCACTGTATCTTTAATCTTTAACCAACATAAACTAAAAAAAAAGGCATACGGTTTTGGGTGGTCTAAGAAGTACAGTACATTTTGGGATTAAACTGGTTCATTTATACTTCACCGCTTGACGGTGTCACATTGCCAAACGGAACAGATCTACAAGCTAACAATACATTGCAACGGGTCACTAGCTTGTAGACCGGGTCTAACAGACTGACACCACCATGGAACTACAGACAAGTCTACAAATGAGTATGTGAGTCTTCAGTCAGCTGTGTTTCATATTCTTCCGTTTCAACAAACCGAAGGTCAGTGAGATATTTCCACCGTCCTCTGTTTGTTTGAGAGTCACTCTCCATCATTTAGTTCAAGAGGCCACTCGTCATCACCCCTGTAACCTGCCCCCAACACACGCGCACACACACACACACACACACACACACACACACACACACACACACACACACACACACACACACACACACACACACACACACACACACACACACACACACACACACACACACACACGCACACACACGCACACACACACAGGCTGCATTAATGCAGGGGTCTCAATTCCTTTCACGTTTCAAGTCCCGACATGTTTTCACAAGACTCTTAATTTCACACTTGTTTACTGCACACCCCCACCCCCCTGCCCCTCAAGATCTAAATACTGCCAAAATTGTATGCTTTTATAAATACGAAATTAAGCCTCGAGATGGAGAGCAAGAGAGAGACAAAGAGAGGGAGAGAGAGAGAGGGTTTCTCCTGACAAACATGACCTCCTCTCCGCCGGGTGAAGGCAGGGATTAACCAGAACAACAGTTACCATTGGCTCTCCCCCTTCACCATACTAAGGATTAAGAATATTGGTGCCACAGATTAGAGTATCTTTCAACCACCCAAACCCCCCTTTTCTGGGTGTGATAAGAGTCACATCAAACCTCAGAGACACGTATGATAACAAACTAATGATCTCTCTCATGTGAGGCTTAAGGTTAATAAAAAGTAACGGAAAAAAAAAACATAATGTCGATTTGTAACATCACCCCGCACCCCCTGTGAGTTCTGTTGAGGAGAGGCTCTACTTGTACGGCTTAAAAGATCAAATGAGTTATTATCGTCGTAGGGCCCTGCCAGGGTGTCGACGTGTCTACGTCGGCGAAACCGAAGCCGCTGCCCTTTTGTACGATTGTTTTTCGTGTATTTTCCGAAAATAATTACGAGCACAGCCAGACGTGTCCCCTGACGGTGGCGGCGGCGGCCACACTGCAGCTCGCTGTCACACTCCCACGCATCTATCTGAGCCTCAATCCACTCAATTAGCTGCCAGGCTCTCCAGGTTAATGGAACTTTTGATTGGGGGGACAACGGCTGTTTCCTGGGTCCTGCGACCTCTTGTAGATGGGGTTGAGAGAGGGTCAGAGCGAGGGTCTTATCTGCTTGAGCAGGAAGTCTATATTGTTGGAGCCACACCACTGTTTGTAGGGCCGTGCGTTGCTTCCAAGAACCTTTTCTGAAGCTCACTCACACTGGAGGAACTGAAAACACAACGTCTATGTCCATTTTAACCCCTTTACTCCCAAATGTGGGCATGTCATTAGAGGCGAAAATAAAGTAAAATAAGCCTACATCAATATTATTACTGCATCAATATTATAATTGAGTCTCTTCTTACTTCCTTCGAAGGTGTTACCAATACTACTAATGAAGGCTCTGTTCCATCTCATGTAGCACAGTGGTTCTCAAACGTTTATTTCAAGGACCCCCATAACCCCATTTGCATGGTTCCATTTGTACACTCTCAGGGCCCTATTATGATCCAGGTCTTATGCCTTATGCCTTAACTTCTTTGCCTTTTTTTACTATTGTTTTTTTAAATATTTCAAATAGCTGATCTGCAAGTTCACAACGTGCAGATGTAGATCAGCATTTGAAGTATTTAAAAATGTTTTTCAAAATAGTGAAAAAAAGGTAAAGAAGTTAAGGCATAAGGCATAAGACCTGGATCATAATAGGGCCCTCAGAGTTACACACTTTTCAAGGGGTCATATGGAACCGCGAAGGAACCATGAGTGTCCCTGGACACTGTTTGACCAGAACCAGAGCCTTGTATTAGAGAATTCTGCCAATGCTGGGTCAAAATGGTTGCGTGGTTCATGTAACTCGAAATGTCACTATTCCCTCATAGACTCCCTCGCCACTATTCGCCAATAGATGTGTATGTAGAAGACCTGGCCCCATGAAGTGAAAGGAGATGGCGCGACTCTCCAATACAGGGCTCTGCCCCAGAACGGAACAGAGCCTTCATTAGTATTGGTAACACCTGTGAAGGAAGTGAGAAGAGACCACTGTGACTGTGTCCTTCCACCGTGGAGAGCCAGCAGAGTCTGAGCTGTATTCATATAGTAAAAGCTTGATCAGAACCAACACAGTGCAGCTGTCAGCACCTTGCCATTCAGAACGCAGCTGTCATCATATCAAGCTGATTAAGAACCGAAATAGGCTCTATGCACAGCAGCCATATATCCTTACTTCCTTCACAGGTCTTGCCAATCATACTAATTAAGGCTCTGTGCCATATAGTGTAGCACGGCGGTTCTCAAACTAATTTCAGAGACCCTCGTAACTCTGACAGAGTACAAATGGAACCAAATGCACCCATAACCATTTGGAACCACCAGTGCTGTGCACCTCCAAAATGATCCCCCTTAGTTTAAAATTGGTTTAAATTGGTATAATCGTTTTTTTTTTTTTTTATCCCACGATTTCGTAACCCATTTTCACCCAGTGCCAATTGCATATGTAATCCTGGGCTATGCTCTCCCTCTGCCACGCCTGGGGAGACAACGGACTGACCTCATGCTTCCTTCTATACATGAGGAGTCCAAGTTGCTTCTTTTCACCTGACAGTGGGGATTTCCCCGGTTTTGACGTAGCGCGTGGAAGGAACCAGTTCCTTTCCCCTCCATCAGGCATTATAGAGACCAGGATTACTGCATGTTTTTGTGAGGGTATCTACCCTAGGAGACATGGGGAGAACATGCGAAACCTAACCCTTAATCAAAATAATGATACGTAGAAATAGCGAGAATTGTCCGACTCCCTCGCTTTAGCTCGCTTGGCGGTGTCTCACGTGGATCAAGTCCACTTGAGATAGGTACAGAATAGTAGGCTAAATAATGTCTGGGGGTGACGCGTCACTCAAAGTGCCTCTGGCCAATCACAGCGCATCTGTTCCGGGA
>NC_137831.1:24886428-25019582 GCF_963921795.1 Nannobrachium achirus | reverse complement strand
CCCCCCCCCCCCCCCAACTTCTTGCCTTTGGTTGTTGCTTCTGCACTCTGGAACAACACACACACACACACACACACACACACACACACACACACACACACACACACACACACACACAACACACACACACACACACACACACACACACACACACACACACACACACAGTGCTGGTGGTTGTGCTTGGAGGGGGTATGATTGATTTATCCACTGCCAAGCCCAGCTCCTTTCCTCTTCTCTGGACTCTACAGACCCTCACAACCACCTGGCCTGGAGGACAAGCACTCCTCCTCTACACGCACACACATGCACGCTCAGAACACAAGGGCCAGAAGCAACCGCCAGGTCACAAACAACAGAGCTTCCAAATACGGCGCACCCACCCACACACACAGAGAGAGAGAGAGAGATTGTCATGTGACTTAAGGGGAACACACACCGACTGTGGACGGCGTGCGGACATTTTTCAGCGCGCGGCAACGCCTGGAAAATAGTGGAAACAGTGGCGTATTGGAGCGGCGGGCGAGGCGCGGAGTCGCGCCTGCGCGCGTCTGACACCGCTGGTGAGGGTATGTTCATTGAAAAATAATGGGGGCGGCTGTTTTGACGCGTGCCGTCCGCAGCTGGTGTGAGTCCTCCATTAGGCCCCAAAAACGTCTGGAGTAATTTGGCTTAAGTCAGGTCAAAACATAAATTGGCCTCAGTCATTTAATCCTCTAATGTTACACAATGTACGGGCAGCGTTATTTGTATGTCAATAGTCATATATTGTTCCAAGCGTTTTGGGTGAAATTGTTGAGAATATATCATGTACCCTGTTTTGGTTCCGTTTGACATAGATAGGCCATTATTTAAAAAGGTGTACAACATGTTTCTCGTCGAGTCGTCTGTACGAACAACAGCCTCTCTGCCGCGTGAATTAATTCAGCAGCACTGCCCGTGTAGCGCGAAGGCACCGAAAATACATGAGATGCAGATAGTCATGAGGCACACATATGAACAAACAGCATCGAAAAGCATTAAGGAAGACACGAGAGAGTCCCCGTAAATGGAGAGAACTGGAGAAGAATTCTTGGTTGGAGACAGTTGGAGTTGGACATGAACGCACGCATGCATGCATGCACGCACACACACCACGCACGCAGGCAGGCTGCACAAGTACACGTATGCAAACACATGCTTAATGATGTGCCTAGCCTGTATGAGACACAATCCAAATTACATGCTGGACTACAAAGAGTTTGAAAGAGTTTGTCAGATAATTTCTCTCTCCTCTCTCTCTCTCTCTCTCTCTCTCTCTCTCTCTCTCTGTGACAGTCCTACGAAACAATAACTAGAATTCCGCAGCTGCAAATTGCACTAAAATTGTCCCAGTCTCTTTCTGTAAATTATTAATGAGAGTCAAAGCATAAAAAAAAGACAAGAAAGAAAGAAGGGGGAGAAAAAGGGCAGAACAGCCCAGGCGCTACAGAATGCAATAAAGATAGAATGATGCCGCTGGAATGAACTGTGAAAACAAAAGTTGAGTGAGCCAAGCAAGAAGACAGTGAAAAAAAGAATAATAATTCCAAACCAGGGAATGGAGGGAGACGAGACGAGACGAGAGGCCATGTTGGTTTGTGATGGATATTTCTTTAAAAAATCTATTTTTTGCCATGGACAAACGAAATAACCGGACCGTGATATTACCAGAAACACAGAAAGAGATAGCCCTGAATGACCATAACGGGTCTGTAACTCTTATGAGTGTACAAATGGAACCAAATGGACTCTACGGGTCCATTTGGTTCCATTTGAGTTATGGGGGCTTTATTTGAAATCCACCAATTAAATTAACTTACAAGGAAACAAATATAACAGGGTTAGACAGCTTCATGAACACCTAAGGGTACATAATAGCATCCTCTCCTCCACATGGACAAACTGCCTGTGACAGTTGAAACGGTGTTTAGCGAGTTTCATGGCTTTTGTCCTTTGTGATGCCAACAATGCCCAGAACATTCGTGGCATGTTTATACACATGGCCCAGGCTTCCAAATATCAGTATGCAGAGTCTACATCTGTGGCCAAAGTTCGTTTTAGTTTCAAGTTTAGTACTTTCGATGTTTATCTGGGAAAGGTTGGTGGAAGTATAGATCAAAAACATTAAAACCCAGGACCTCCTTGTGACTGGCATCAGCAAAAACAACAGGTATAGTGGGGTCATCATAAGTGTGATTACACCATTCCCTCACTTGATGGTAAAAACGTTTTGTGCAGCATCAGACACTGTCAACAATGTGGTCGTGGCGAGCAATGCACACGTTTTAATATGTGGTGCATATTAAAACGTGTGCATTGCTCGCCACAAATCTGTTTGCAATGGATTCTACGGCAGATGTTGCTCAGAATCGTGTTGGTTTAAAACAGTGGATTATGAAAGTTAGGATAAATTCAAATTCTGCCCGAACTCGACCCTACCCCACCCCAGCCACACAGATACAGTATGGCATTCCCATATGAAGTTAGATATGGGCTTAATATTGATGACATCAGGGATCTCCATGTATGGGCATAAAGGGGATTCTGTTAGAGTGGTTCCCATGACATCACAACATACAATTCCTTTCATGCCAATACATCCCTTTCTGAACCAGACACAAAGATATGGGCCATGTCTTGGGCATCTGGCCAGTGATGTATATCGATGACATGAGGGATCTTCATATATGGGCATAAAAGGGATTCTGGGGAATACCCATATATGGACTTTTACATAGGTCAGGGTTCCTGCACCATTTTAAAAGTAAAATTTAAGACTTTTTAAGGACCCGCGGGAACCCTGTAGGTGATGTCACCTGTGATATCACCTGTGATGTCACAGTGATGTGTCAAGGGAACCATAGTGTCAGGCGTGAACTCCAGAGATACACGGATACGTGGACAAGATGTGCCGGATGTGTCATCACAGTGACATCAGAGCCTGATGTCAGAGCAGCAAACCCATAGAGTCTAGACCGTAAAAATGTGCACAGACACGGAGACAGCTGTGACATTTCTCATGGTAAACTGCGACCTTAGATCGCAATAAACAATAGTTCTATCACAAAGAGGGTACACTCTCACACATGAAATTAGACTGATTCAATGGCTTCAGAGTACACTTTATTTAGGGTATTCTTTTCAAAAGGATAGACTTATCTAAACCATTGATAGTGTATTATGTAAACGTTGAAATTCATATCTGGGATACAGATGGTGAATATAACATTTAAAGCAATAGTAGACTGATGGTACATGTAAACATTGAAATCAATGTCTAAACAATGATAGTGACTGTAAACATATAAAGAAAGACTGAACAAAATGCTAAATGCTGTGTTTTGCAGTGCAGACGATGTGAGATCTAACACTAGTGTTTTATCCTTGGTATCTTTGTCTGCAAAAAAATGACACAACCTGACAACCATATAGGAAGTCAATTTCACACACAAGCACACATGCAGTTGCACACGCACACACACTAAAATAAGGTTTCACAATTACATATGCAATTCTTTGTTCTACCTCTGATCTGCAGTGCTAAGCTAATAGAGCCTGCCTTCTCGCTCAGCGGAGAAAATATAATTTTTACCAAAAATGTCAACCAGAAACGGGATCATGTCAAAGGTCATGTTCAGGGCCGGGTCATCAACATGTCCGTACAGTGATAAATGTGTCCATGGCAAGACTTGGTTTGGTCTGTGGCAAATTCTAGATGTTCTTTTTTACTCATTATAATTTTCTTATTTTCAACATAAGCCCAATTACTGAATGTCACTCTCCATGTTTTCTTGGACACAGGTTCTAATAACATGAATTAATCGCGTGATTGACCAGTCAGAATCAACATTCAACCAAGTTGTGTGATAAATCTTACAGATTAGAAGAAAAAAAGGTTTTATTCACACAACAAAGGTTACATAATACAGCTTTAACATTGCAGTTCTCAAATGGAGTGTTAGGCACTGCAGTGTGCCATTAGACAAGTCCATGTGTACCTTGGGATTTTGTGACAGCATATTATTGCGATATAGTATACTGTATAGAACTTTACAAAAGGTTAAACAATTTTATGTTTGAATTTACAGTACTATATCAGTACTTCAACTTGTTTAATAAGTTGTAAGAATTAGAATGTGAGTTGTAGAGATTATTTTGCGTGTGTAGTGCCAGGGATTCAAACCCGGGCCTCCCACGTGGAAAGCCAACATCTTAACCACTAGTATAAAGGGACAGACAGAGGCAGATGCTATCTGAGCCACTACTGCTACACACATAAATGAATACAGGTATGTATTGAGATTTTGACTTGCCCTTTGAAGCGACACAAAACAGTTTGTAGCCAATTGTCATTATTAAATATATTGTCATTAAACCAAGACAGCTATCAAGGTGAGAACTGTATTTTAATGAGATTCCAATAAAACATTTAAGACAGAAGGAGATTCTGTGGTGTGATGCAGAAATGAAATTGTCTTTCATTCATGGTGCTTGACTGCCATCTGCTGGCCATGTGATTGAATGCCACTCTGTGTTTCTGTGTGTGTGTGTGTGTGTGTGTGTGTGTGTGTGTGTGTGTGTGTGTGTGTGTGTGTGTGTGTGTGTGTGTGTGTGTGTGTGTGTGTGTGTCTGTGTGTGTGTGTGTGTGTGTGTGTGTGTGTGTGTGTGTGCGTGTGTGTGTGTGTGTGTGTGTGTGCGTGTGTGTGTGTGTGTGTGTAATCCTTCTACACCTGTCCCCTTATGATGTAACAAGTCCTGACCAACCTAACATGAGCCTGATATAATTAAAACATGCATGGTTGTGTAGTCCGTACACATACACAGTACACACACACACACACACACACACACACACACACACACACACACACACACACACACACACACACACACACACACACACACACACACACACACACACACACACACACGAATACAAACATATGGGAAAGAACAGAGGACATCAGGGATAGTGTTGAGAGAGAGTGTGTGTGTGTGTGTGTGTGTGTGTACGTACAGTACATTTGTGTGACAAATAAATGTACCATCCCGGTAATTAGCTCAGAAAGCAACATATGAAACATTAAACACGGCCCGGTGCCCGACGACCACAATCAAAACATTTCATTTGTTGTCAATTATTCATGGCTTTGAAGGTTCAGACGAGGTCGTTAATATGGAAATCAGCTCGCCACACTAACGAGGTTATAACGATCTGATCTGAAATCATCTGAAACACATGAAACATGTGTGAGAGAGAGCAGCCCTCTCTCTCTCTCTCTCTCTCTCTCTCTCTCTCTCTCTCTCTCTCTCTCTCTCTCTCTCTCTCTCTCTCTCTCTCTCTCTCTCTCTCTCTCCCTGTATACATATATATTTTGTCTCTGTCTGTCTGTCTCTCTCTCTCTGTCTCTGCCAGTCTGCCTCTCTCTCTCTCTCTCTCTCTCTCTCCCCCCACCTCTCTTTTTTTTAGCTTTTCCCCTCATTTGCCGTTTGTCTCATTGTGATTTATTTTATTCATGAAGTCCTTTCTCTTCAAACGAAACCATTTTTCTGACATCAGAGGAGGAAGAAAAAAACTTTAAAGTGTTTTTTTATCCGCTTCATAGAGAACAGTTTAGTTGATGTATTCTTTGATAGTTTCCATGTAATGTGAAGTTTGACCGAGAGGTGTCAAATGAAGTTAAGAGTGTCTTCCAAATAACTTTGAACCGTGGGTTATGAGTTGAGTCCAGTCTGTTGTCGTTCATCTCTAGCCAGGTCAGGCGACTCATGGCCTTGTCTTAGAGAGGTATCTGGTTTGTACTGGTTTGTATGAATTGGAGTTGGAGTGTGTTTGCGTGTCGACTGAAGGTCTATGGATGGTTGTGAAGCCAGAGTCCGGAAGAGGTTCTATTGTCCTGCACTGAGAAGAGTCCTGTTATATATTCCTGTTAGATATTCTCGAGTGCCTTGGTTGATTCTGTGCTACTAGGAGATGTGCAGTCTCTTTAGTTTATACCCTTCCTCTGAGCTAGTCCTGGTGATGTCAGAACGAGTCAGCTATCCACCTGTTTCCACAAGACTTATACTGTAGCATTATCTGCAGGACACTTCCGGTTAACAGCAGACATACAAGCTCACGTCGCGTCACAGATGCAATCGTTGTGAGCTTGTAGATCACACTCGGCTGCGGCGCCGGAAATGCCGCTCGCCTTCTGCGCAATGCACGATGGGATGTTGGAAAGTTGTGGATAACCATATTTGGAGACCTGGGTGATGTAGAGTTGATGATGTCAGCGATGGTCAGCGGCTCCATATATGGAGATCCAGGTTTGATGGTGACCTGTTGGATAAACTAAATAATGTGCAATCCTGTACAGTATATGAAATGAAGATCCTCTGGTCAGGTATAGGACCACTACTGGTTGACAAGTGGTATTGGATTGAGCTCAAAATGCAATATATCCTCTATCCAAAAAGGATCTCTTCATCATTAGCTCAGGAGTAGACCTTTCAGGCCCTCACGTGAGAGACACGTATATGTTCAAATCCTATTATGGACACTACAGGGCTTTAATCACTTTCAAACTGCCATCCCTATTTTGAACATGTAATTATAGAAATATAATATAAAATGTCAAAACAATTTATAAATAAAATAGCACCTCTACAAGCTCACAACGGGTCACATCGCCAAGCGCTTTGAGCTTGCAGACGTGCCATTTTCCGGACGTCTGCCAGTAAAGAAGACTAACAGAGAATCACCCTGCCCAGGGCCCTGTGGCGACTGGCGAACAGACAACATTTTCTGTTCAGTTGGAGCTGAAGGAAGATTAAAATGGGGACACAAGCACCTTGTCAGCTTGATAAAATTGACTGCAAGAAAATGACTGCCAACTGTATCAAATGAGAGTTGTTTTCTCTTTGTTGAAATGAGTTAAAAAGTTACTAGTGACTCCGTGGGTGACGACAGATTCACTAGTCTGCTTTCAAATCTCAGGCTGAATATGTCAAACTGAAACACCAATGTGTTACCCCTTGATGGGTTGATTGCCTGATTGGATTCATTTGCTTTGTGTTCATCTTCACATACGACAGTACATTGTATTGTATTATTTACATTTTATTGCTTTTATCATAATAGGGTATGTGACGTAAAATGCAGCAGCAAGCTCACTTTTAGACCTGTATCACTGCGTTATTATTATTATTATTATTATTTTAAGATTTGTTTTTGGGATCGGGAATCGAACCAGCAACGCCGCCAGGCATCCATGCCTATGTGGTAATGCCTAAGTGGTATGCGCCTGGACCAGTAGGCCAGCGGGCACCCCACTGTGTGTTATTTCTTGCAGGCTCTTGAGTTATTAGTAGGCTCTGATATCAACACTACCGTTTGGTTTATTAATCCTTTTGTGTTTGTTGCAATTTGGACATCAAATAGGGATCTTGTGGGGCATCGATAGCCTAATATATACCATATAGCATATTGTCACGGTCGGGCGGAAACCTTGTATCTCCAAGTTTCAAGTTTGTACGTTTTTTCACCAAGTAAAGCCCTGCTTCATCACACAAGGCCGTTGCACAAAAGTAGTGAAAACAGCCGATCTACAAGCACACAACGCCTTGCGTTTTTTAAATGATAATTACAAAACGAACGGTTTTGGACATACACCCGACAACGACGATATAGGCCTTAAAACAAGTTCCGGATTGCAGCTCTTTAGACACTTTATTTTGAAACAAACCTTTCTTCATATTATTAAGAGGATTGCTTCTCACTGTAGCACTGTGATATTACTGAAAGTCAAGACACATTAGCCTTCATCATTAATTCTCAGATCCCATACTGTACCAGTGTCACAAGCCGTGACGACCCCTACAGTAATCATTAAGACAGTCTCATCTGCATATTTCACCCGTCTAAAATACTACCACAGTGGGTTTACGCAGCCCAAGGAAAGACAATAGCCATCTATTCAATTATTTATCCTCGCGTCAACCCCCGTCCCCTTAAAAAAAAGCCAAAAAAAGATGAATAATGTTAATGTAGGTCCATCGTAAGCTCAGCTGGGCGTCCCTCCTGCTCATTAGTTTTAAAGGAAGGTTAATCCTTTTTAAGGTTGCTCTGCATATTGATATGATAATTATGTAGTGGAGGAGGCATCAGTCAAGGTAATAGAGCATAAACAGGGGGGGCATTAAGGGACCCCCGAGGGGTCCGTGCTGTAATACAGTAGGTGTTCATTGGAAAGGGGCAAGTGAGGTGTGGAGGAAGACGAGATGGATGCTTGTTCAGACATTACTGTAACCCTCCAAGTAAACAAATAAATACAATAAGCCAATATGAGGGAATGCCCATATGAGGACACATCGGCCACATACCACACTAACGGACTCCATATATGGCCAAGACAAATGGCCAAGACAGCCAATATCTGTGTGGCTGGTTCTGCAGACAGGGATCTCCATGTATGGCCATAAAAGGGCATGATGTCAGATGTCATAGACGTCATAGGACTTTCACATAACGAATAACTGAGTAAGCATGTTTGGGCTCTCACAGCATATCTCCATACAGTACATGGATTTCCATATATGGTTACCACGGGTCTCCATATGGGTAACTGGTCCGATATACATCACTAGCCAAGAATTGGCGCAACCTTGTCCTTTAGGGTGAGGCCGCATATGGCCCCAAGGCGTCTTACGAGTATAACTACTACAACAACAACTACGACTACTACTTCTACTGCTGCTGCTGCTACTACTACTAATACGGGTAATAATAATAATAACAGTGTCATTTGCAAAGCAGCCTAAGAAATTCACAATGTACATGGACATTTGTACATTTCTGTCAAAAGGATAAAAACACAAAAAGCCTGTCTCTGAAAGTAGCCAAATGTACGCTGAGCCTCTTCATCAGGCATATTGTGGAAAATGATGGAAAAAATGTGTCCAACCTGAGAAACATAATGTTGGCTCAAAATAAGATTAATTTTCTTCACATTTGAGACTTCTGTCTCCCTGTGTGAAGGACCTATAACGGCAGCAGTCACATTACTCATATTACAGTAATCTTATTCCCCTCGGGTGCTTGTCAAAGCAACCCCTCGCCAAGATAACGGTCACCAAAGTCACACTGGCTACAGGGATTTTTCCCTCCTTCACGGTTTACTTCACCTACAATTAATTAACTGTATGAAAAGTCCCAGACAGGGGCTCAGCGCTCACCAGGGCTGGACTGGGACATACTGTAAATTTGGCCGTGGCATCTTGGCCCAGGCTGGCTCACCACAACCAGCAAGAACCGAACATAGAAAACCTACAAGATCTACTTGTATCAGCTGTTATATGTTTGGGTGAGACTCCTGGGCCACAGTAGCCTGTGTTTGGGCAACTAGAGTAGGCCGATATGCTGATGATAGAAGCCAGTGGGCCAATCATGTGAAGTCTCTCTGCTCTGTGGGCCGGTGCTACTGAAGGATAGCAGTGGCCACCTAAACCTCTCTGAGACTGAACTACCACCTGCTGTTATAATTATTATTATCAGGATTACCAATTATTGATGGTTTGAAAATACGCATTAACGTGAATCCTACATACCTGATGGCAGACAATTGTACAAGTAGTCGGAAGATACACGCACATCCCAGTGACTGCGACGGGTGCTGGATCCAAAAAGTAGACTGGAGAAGAGGAGAAAGAATCCGCACACTGTCTCTCAGCTCCCAAAATTTTTATTAACACAGCGGGCAAAAAAAAATTTGGGAGCTGAGAGACAGTGTGCGGATTCTTTCTCCTCTTCTCCAGACAATTGTACAAGTCCCTCTGATCCGAGTCCAAATCGAGTAGCAAGTCATTTGGTCCAAATCTCAAGCAAGTCTAAATTTCTTTCTGTTGTGGGCAAGTCAAGTCGAGTCGAGTCACAAGGTTATGTTGAGTCGTGTCGAGTCACAAGGTTGTCAAGTCAAGTCGAGTCAAGTTACAAGGTTGTTGGTGCCCACTGATCAGAGTGTTTGGCTGCTTCCGTGCTTGTGCTCTCGCTTTAGTCGCTTACATGCCTGTCTCCAATCAATCAATCAATCAATCAATCAATCAATCAATCAATCAATCAAAGTCTAGAAAATCTTTTAAAAGCAATTTCATAACTGATTTGTCTTTCGTATCATAAGCACACTTGGCAAAGGTGACTGTTTGTTAATTAGAGGCCTCGTTTGTGAGAGTGTAGCCATGGCAACCTGGGGGGGGTCTTACAGTATCACCATATTTCGTAAGTTAATACCCAAGCCTACTTCATGATCACAAAAGTAGTGAAAATAGCAGATCTACAAGCTCACAACCCGTCACATATTGTGAGCTTGTGAGCATCACACACACATTGAGAGCTTGTAGATTGGCTATTTTCACGAATGTTAAACATAATGATAAAAAAAGGAACTTGTTTGGACATACAAGGTTTCCACCTGACAGCAGATATACTGTAAATACAATGAAAGTATATCCAAGTCACTCCACCAGGGGTCACCACCGTGCCAGCTTGTGATAGAGATTTTTGTCAAAATTACATTTTTGCCAGAGGCAGTGATGGAAGAGGTACTCAAATGTTTTACTTAAGTAAAAGTAGTTTCAAATAATTATAGTGGAGTAAAAGGGCAATATTTGGCTTTGAGGTGTATAGTGTAGAGGTGTAGTACAATCATTGGAAATTGGAGATACTCCAGTTAAGTACAGTATAGAAAATACCTCAAATATTTAGCCCACCTCAAATGAGTACAGCATTTTGAGTAAATGTAAATTTTACGATGTATGTTTGTGTGTGTAATATGTGTGTGTGTGCGCGCGTTCTCTCTCTTTATCATTTCACTTCATCTCAAAAGCTACACATACACACAACAACGTATGACGCGTTGATGACCACTGCACCCCTGCATGAGTCCCCCCCGTCCCGTCCCCCCGAATCCCCTCCTTATAAATGAGAGGGATTGTCTGGGCATGGGGACACATGTACATTTTAATATTTCATGAAGGCATCATGGCCGATGGTGGATGGCTGTCTGGCTGCCTGTCACTATGCTGTCACGTTACTGTCCCTCTTCTGATGTTAATTAGACGTGGCCCGACGCCATTTTAGACAAGGAGTTATCTGCCCTAATTAGACGCCACATACGTCACCAGGGACCCTGCAGACAATGGGAACCGACGACAGCTTTAATGTGATCATAAAATATCCATGATTCCCTTTAACCTGCTTCCCCCCCAACCCCCCAAAAATACCCTTTGACCTATTTGACATATTCTAAGGTTTGAACAGTCTCACTTAGCTTTTTTTCCCTTCTCCCCACCAGGTTGTGGTGTGAGTAGGCCTACACACATGTTGATTGATTGATTGATTGATTGATTGATTGATTGATTGATTTATTGACGTTTCGACTAACAAAGATACATTTACATGAAACGTACTATATTTGTACATATCAGTCAACAGGATAAAACACAAGAGAGTTTACAGTAGGCTATTTCCGCTTAGGTCCTTCGTTCAAATGTGTGTATAAAATGAGAACCACGTGTTGTAATGCAAATTACATCTCTAGTCCCTCCTTAACATTTTAGTCTAGTTTTTATTTGCTGTCGAAATTGTCTATATATTTAGTCATAGTCTTAGTCATCATAGCTTAGTTTTAGTCGACGAAATCAACAATGCGTTGCTGTGTGTGTGTGTGTGTGTGTGTGTGTGTGTGTGTGTGTGTGTGTGTGTGTGTGTGTGTGTGTGTGTGTGCGCGCGCGTGCACGCGTGCGTGATTTCTTAAAGGAATCATTCCCTTCTTTCCTTCACGGCCTTTCTCTAGCCTACAGGGATTAGGCCCTAATGACAGAAGTTAATTATATTAAGAGTAATTTTCAAAAAACAGTTCATGAACCGCAAAGTATACTTAAAATCACTCCTTAATGCTCTTAACTGTAATTAAATGGCCTAATATCTCATGGAAATGAACGTGGGGGGACAGGACTAATAGGTTAAGGTAGCCGTACTTGTGTTTTTAGGGAGGTAACCATAAAGGTTAATGATCCGTGAGAGAAATTATTGACAGTAATACTCTTGTTATTCTTATGAGATTTCAGAAAAAACGCTCCAGTGTTTCGCTTGGCTGACATTTTTCTGAGAATGACTGTAGGTGATTGTTCCATTATCAGCTACATTTCACAGTATTTACCCAAGAAGCAGGGCTGGAATTAACTAATTCACTATTCGCCTCTAGGAAATGACATGTAAGGTAACATTGCTAACTGCCACTGTCAGAAAGATGGAGTGGGCAACACTTTGCGAACACTTCTTAACAACTATTTTATTCCTTCTGTATAATTCACTCACTCACTCACTCACTCACTCACTCACTCACTCACTCACTCACTCACTCAACTGTACTATAGCATCCATACTAGTATAAGGGTGTGCCTGTGTGCGTGTGCGTGCGTGTGTGTGCGTGCGTGCGTGTGTGTGCGCGTGTGCATGTTTGAGTGGTGTGGCTTCTCATCTCACTTTCTCTCAAAAGCTACACATGCACACAAAATGTCGAATTTTGTATAACACACAGACATGCACATGCATACACACGCAGACGCACACACAGAACGTTCCATCTTCTTGGATCCAGGCCCCCCTCTGGTTTTCTCACTGGTAATCATGTCCAAATCTGCACAGGGAGGCAGGGGAGGGAGGGGCGTGTCAGTGTGTGTGGGTGTCCAGTTCTTTGCTTTTTGGTGTGTTTTTACTCTTCGTTACAAACCTGGCTTCTGATCAGCACACATCTTCCTGCCCGGTGCTCAAATCACCTTCCTGAGACTTTCAAAAACGCAGCGGAGTCTTTAAACCAAGTTGTTTGAAGGGAAAGGCCTAAAACGTCTTGCAAAGGGACTGTGAAAGACAGTCATTATAGTCTACGAATACACCTTAGGAGGTGATCGAGCTTTTGCAAGTCTTGCCCCTAGACTATGAAATGATCTCCCCTTCCACCTAACAGGAAGAAATTGACACAGTCATAAGTTATAGCAGGTTGCAAGCTAAACTAATCACAATAATCTCATTTGGGGGGGATTTTGCCATCTTCTAAAGTGAAGTCTGAAGTTCTGTGGTGTTATTGCGGCGGCAGCGGCGTCCAGTGTGTACTATTATTTATTTATGTATTGTTGTTGATGCATGGCAGCATGGATACGCTGTCTGCTCTGCTCTGCTCTGCTGTGTGGGATCACATCTCTGATGCTCTCTGAAGGCTGCAGTGAGCCTGCTGGGGATCTGAGGAGCGCTGTCATCACCTGTGTCATGTCAACACTGATTGGCTACGACACACACACATCCACACACAGGCACATATTTTAGTGAATGCATAATCCATAAGATTAAATGTTCAAATTCCGTACACATGGAGGCCAGTCTGGAGCTGTGTGACATTAGATTTACACTCCTGAGTGGCAGAGATATGGGTCAGGATGGCACAGACACTGTGACGGGGCATCTTAGGGGGATACCCAACTATCTGTGTATGATGTGACCTGTCACTTTACCGTAAAGATGCAGGCCGTGATTTATTTCTCCCCTAAAACATGATGATCAGATATGATTAAACTAGGAGGAAGATTCAAAAAAGAAAAAAGTTTACAGAAAGAGTTCAAATTGTGTTTTCATATGGCCACACCCACCCGTTCGTTAAGTATGCCTGGTTGTCTGGTGGGTGGTGACCCAGCTTAATTTAGCCACACCCACAGTGTTGGGTGTATGGTAAAAGGGGAGGGGATAAGTAATTTAATCTGTGTTTTTCGACTTGGCCTTTTGACTCAGAGGCTTTTGGCTTTCAGGAAGTAAATAGAGTAATGTTAACTTCATAGACACATACAAAACAGGAAAAGTACAAAACTATGGCTCCACCTCTTTAAAACTTCAGCTGGGTCACCACCCACCATGATAACCAAGCATGAACTGGTAGGTGTGGCCACATATAAACATAATTTTAACTCTTTCTGTACACTTTTTTGGGGAAAAAAATCTTCCTCCTAGTATAATCATAATACCTGATAATCATGTTTTAGGGGGGGAAAAATCATGGCACTTCATCTTTAAGGCCTCCTCTCCTCTCCTCTCCTCTCCTCTCCTCTCCTCTCATCTCCTCTCCTGTCATATTGAGGGAAATCCATGACCACAGGGCACACTAATGAGAGGTAGTCATTTTGACACAGACTGAGAAGTTGGCTAAGGTACACTGACTGCATGGCGACATACACACACACAGATGAATACACGCTCAGCTAACAGAACTCTAGTATGTGGTTTCTGTGGTGCCAGTGTCCATTAACATCTCAATTCAGTTGAATTAATTAATGAAACAGATTTTTTTTGTCAGAACTCAAATACCGGTAAGTGTGTTTTAGGATAAAGGCTGGCTCTGTCATTTCTATCGCCACAGTCAGGGCTCACATATCGTTGTCGTCGGGTGGAAACCTTGTATGTCCAAAACCGTTCATTTTGTATTTATCATTTAAAAAATGGTTTAAAATAGTTGTGTGCTTGTAGCTGTGCTATAGTTTAGTGATAGTGTGATGAAGCAGGGCTTTACTTTACAAAAAAACATACACATTTTTAACTTGGAGATACAAGGTTTCTGCCCGACAGTGACGATATCTGACCTAGTCACTGTGAAGTTTATTTCCATTTCTCTCTCTCTCTCTCACACACACACACACACACACACACACACACACACGCACACACACACACACACACACACACACACACACACACACACACACACACACACACACACACACACACACACGTTCTCCCTCTCACCCTTACTTGCTCCCTGGCTCAATTTCTCCTGTTCTCCTGTAAAAACCTGGAAAGGTTTTTACACTGGACAAACAGGATACATTATGAGCCAGGTATTTAACAAGGCTGACACTCTTATCCAGGACAATTTATTGTGCAACCAAATAATAAGCCTCGTTTTCCTGGATCACAAACATTAACAAGCTGCCACGCGGCTCAGAGCCACACACAGTGATCAGATAATATTCAGAGTGGCTGGACAATATTCCTGTCAAACTAGAATGCTTCTAATAGGCCTTAGGTAACCATTCTTATGCAAATATCCACTACACAAAAACTGTAGTGGCACAGGGTAGGGTGATCAGGACTCGAGCTATACCATCCATTCATTCATCCATCCATCCATCCATCCATCCATCCATCCATCAAATCAGTATACGGTCACAACCCACAGTCAAAGTTAGCGTACACATAGCACCTGGAGCAGGTGGAACGTCTCCTTGAGTCCATTCCTATGCATTAATCTTTCCAGACGTACTCATTCATACAATTTATAGTTATTATGAATATGAATAGTATAATGCAACAAGCAAACCATGTTGCCCGGGCCAGAATAGAACAAAGAAAAACAGTAGTCCAGAATTAGTCGTCCCCCCCCCCCTTAGTCGCCCCCCCCCCCCCCCCCCCCCCCCCCTCTCTCTCTCTCTCTCTCTCGTCCTTCTAGCTTTCACATTGGATAAACAGAAGTGATTACTAGTGAGCCATGCTCAACACTGATTAGTTTCTGTGTCACGGTTCATGTAGGTATACGGTATATTACTGTTGGTTCAGTTTCATGTAGGAATACAGTAAATTGCTGTTGTTCACAGTGAAATAGAACAAATACCAGCTCAGACCTCACGTCTTAGTTCACCCACTTTAACAAGCGAGCAATGCTGATAGAATGATTATATGGATAAGATAAGTGCATTCGCTATATTCAGCCCAAGGCCGTCAACTGAGAATTCTCTCTCTCTCTCTCTCTCTCTCTCTCTCTCCTCTCTCTAAACTAAAGTAATTACGTGCAGCACAGTACTCAGTAATGATGAGGCTCTCTGTCACAGTGATGAAGGTAATAGCATCCACTTCTCTGCCGGCAGCGATAACACAGGTGAGACCAATCGGGGCAGAGAACACATCTGATAGCTTTGTTTGAGTGGGGGGTGGGTGGTGAAGGGGATTGCTGGGATGCATGCTTATACATTCCTACATACAAGCAGCCACGGTGGCAGACTCCTCCTCCAGGAAGGTCGCCCTGAGGTGTCTAGGCGGCTCCACAGGGGGGCATTGGGGGGCAATGCCCACCCAGATTAGACTTTGTGCCCCCCCCCTCCCCCAGTCCAGATTGGCCAGTAGTACCCTACCCCACCATTATTTTAAGATGTTTTACAGGTGTTAATTATATAAGTAATAATATGTTCTTTTCATGTTTATTGTGATTATTATAAATATACATTTTCAAATTAATGAATAGTTTAATGAAAATGCAATAATAAAATGTAGTCTACGCTGGCTCTGCACCAAGTTGGTTTTTTCAATGAGAAAACTTGTAATAGATATTACTAGTTTGGCTCAAAACGCAGCAAAAATCGGCTTGCTATAGACAGTATAGGGGTGTGTTGAAATTGCAAGTGTGGTTGCCGTGACTATATTCTGTGGCAAGTTAACTATATGTGAAGCTCAACCAATAATCGAGCTAGCACCACTCCTCAAATGTTTGTCCTTCAATTTCCAATTGCATCTGGTTTCCATCATTTTCCGATGGCAGCGGAAAAGTTTATCTAGTGAAAAGAAAAGTTTATCTAGTGAAAAGAAAAGTTTATCTAGTGAAAAGAGGATTTCCTCAGAACTACAGTGTGTTGCCCTTCGGCATGCACACTAATAAAGTGCCCGCTTTGGAAAATTTAAGTCCCCCCTGCTGAGTAACCCCTGTATTCCCTGAAGCCGCCACTGGGCGTCTTACCAGTAGTAGTATATAGGGCTTAAATAGTTAAAACAACCATAACTGTGTTGACATGGTTGCTATGGAACTCCATAGCCACCTCCATATTTGGGCAAGACTCACACAGAACTCAGATTTAATCATCATGGCTGACATCATACTATCATCAGCTAGCTTAAGACTGGCTGTGCAGAGCACAAAACAGGACTCTGTAAAATTATTGTTTTACGCAGGGATTTGTGACATTTGTGTAAAAAGAAATGTATTGGACCACATCGAATCTGAAACAAGGACGTAGGACATTCCATCAGGCCCCTGTAGTAGTGGGAAACGAGGTGTACTTCTTTGGCGGGCTCTGTGGTGCCAACCCGGATCAGATTATTCTGCGTGTCTTCAACACAGTGTCTTTGCGCTGGGCGACTCCGGCCCTGGGGACTTACCGGAGACATGAAATAAAATATCCTCTTGAGATTCCCCCGAATCGCTGGCGCCACACAGCTGTGCTGATAGAAGATACCATTTACATCTGGGGGGACTGCCGTCCTGCGCCGTACTTTACACATTTGATGTTGACACCCACAGATGGTTTAAGCCGGAGATTTCTGGGACTATTCCAGAGGCGAGGTGGGACCACTCAGCATGTGTCTTGGGGAAACTCATGTATATCCATGGAGGTTACAAAAAGTTGGTGGAATACACCAACAACATTGTCATGTTGGACACAACAACAATGATCTGGTCCTCCATTAACACCAGAGGTGTTCCACCACCTGTTTCATCCAGGCACTCTGTCACCTTCATCGGGACAAAGATGTTTGTGCTTGGGGGAAATGCTGACTATAGGGACTACAGTGTGTTTGACACAGAGACCAACTGCTGGCTCAGCACGCCTTCTGCACAGCTTCTTCCAGCAGGCCATTCTGAGCCTGCCTACAATGGAGAGCTGTACATATATGAAAGTTCCAATTTGACATATGACATGTGGAAATTCAATTCAGAGACCTTCGCCTGGAGAAAGCTTAAGCCCAAGGGGGAAGGTCCGTGTTGGAAATATACCATGTGCTGTTGCATGGTGGGAGATCGTTTGATCTTCTTTGGAGGATGCCCATTCGATGAACAGTGCAGAGTGTTCATATTAGACTTAAACTGTAGTCTGAAGACGCTGTGCAAGAGAGCATTTATTCAGAACGGTCTGCATCCGTCGAAACTCAGTCGCCGTGACATCAAGTCTGAACTGGAAGCTATGTGAGCGGCATAAAAAACCTGCCTAAAACTATTTAAAAAAAACAACCAGCCCATCAAATCTTATGTCAATGTTTCTCAATATGTCCAAAGGACATGTTAAAGGTCTGTAACTCTGTACAAATGGAACCAAATGGACCTGTGAGGTTTCAATAAACAATGGGATATTTACAGTGTACATACAGATCCCAGAGATAAAAAGAAGAAAAATCACACCCAGTGTGAAGTGAGCGGTGTCGTTTATGAGTTCATTTCATTAAGCATCCATGATCACTAACACCTTGGAATCCCTGATCATAACCTCAAGTTGAAAGTAGCTGCACCAATTAATGCTGCTTAGAAATTTGCAAGAAATCTGACAGTTCCCTATCTGTTAGCTTTCTCTGTTGCTAAAAATAATGGTCAGGGCCTAGAGAATGAACGAGTTGGCATCTACTTGCCTCAACCTGTGTTCGCTCATGGTGTTGGAACAACAGAAGTTCAGGAGAGAGAGAAACACACCATGACTCCACCCCCTTCTCCACCTACCTGCTCTCACGCCACCTACCTGGCCTACCTGGCCCTTAGCTCTGCCCCCTAGTCAGCTACCTAGCTCTATTTATCCTCACCCTAACTTCCCAGAACCCCTCTTGCTTTTTTGTGTAAAAAAAGGGGTTCAGTCCACGTCGCCGCTGACGGTACAGACGACCATGCTATACGACCCCTACCCCAAACACTCCAGGGTCAGTGACCCTCCCCGGAACCTACACCCTCCCCAATCTTCCCTTTCCATTATTGCTTCATCATTGACTGATTCATTATTATCGATCGATTTCATTATTGTTCATTGATCCGTGTCTGCTCATCGATCATTGCTCCTTATTTATCTGCCTCTACTTCAATAAACCTTTAAACCTTCATGGTGTGTTTCTTGTTAGCTAGTGAAATGGCCAACTCTACACAACCTTCTCCAGGGGAAAGAGAGCCAGTTCTGTAAAAGTTTCCATTGTAGATAATAACAAGGGTATGACTGACAACATTGTTTATAGCGAAGAAAATCATTCAAAAAGCCCTTTTTACATAAACAATTTTACACTGCTGTTACTACTACTACTGCTACAGAGATACTTCACAGACATGATGTTCACACACTTTGCATTATCTCCTTCTATCTGGATACATACTGACACATGACCTTCATTCTACAACAGATCTTTGCCATTCCCCCTGAAACAACACACAAATGCTCCTAATTACTGCTTCACTGTTAATGTTCATACATACTGACATACTACATACAGTCATTTAGGATATTCATTCTTATCTGTATATATGTTGCAAAAAACACATTCATAGCATACTGTATATACGACATGACAATAATCTTTGCAGTAGAGATGTCCACACACACACACACACACACACACACACACACACACGAGCGCTAGCACCCCATGCTTGCACACAAATGCTCACGAAATACACACAAAATAGCTGTTGGCATTGTGAGCGCTGTGCTTGTATAGCTGCTATTTTCTATATTTGTGAAAGTCTGAGATTGTTATTGTTATTATTATATATTTTGCGAAAGGTTTTAATTTTGACCCTTTACGTTTTGGCTACCTTTGCCAAGTTCTTCTTGGCAGGTTTAACCTACCCTACTCCCATATGACCCTAATCAATCGTATCAAAAGAATATGATGGTATTGTTTAACCATAATCCTATTGTCCTCCCACTGTAACGTAAATGACTCACACATGTTTATTTCTGATTGGACAAGGCGACCGCGAGAAGGACCCAGAGAGAGAGAGAGAGAGAGAGAGAGAGAGAGAGAGAGAGAGAGAGAGCGCACTGCTACGTAATTAGCAGAAAAGTGTTCCTGATGCAGTCCATCCATGAGTAGTCGACCCTGTTTGTCTCTGCAGAGTAATTTCATTATGAACGCAGCTCCGTCGTCTCACCGGAGTTCAATGCCAGAGTTAGCACTAAACACTCACCAGAGATGAGGGTTTAAGGAGTTGGCAAGGCCCTCAACGTGCAGTGCACACACACACACACACACACACACACACACACACACACACACACACACACACACACACACACACACACACACACACACACACACACACACACACACACACACACACACACACACACACACACACACACAGAGAGAAAGAGAGGCAGATAAAGAGAGAATAACACAACCAGCCTTCTCTGCTGACTGCATGCCATCACTCCACTACGTCTCGGGCGTTTGCGTAGCGTTTTATTTATGATAATGCGCGCGGCCCTCGGGGGGGAGAGGCCAGCGGGAACATTCATCTGGCGCTCCACCTATGTGTCCCGACAGCGCAGGTGATTTGTACGCCGCGGCCCCACATCACTCCTCGCTCTGCGGGCCCCGTGGAGAGAACATCCCTGACAAGATATCTGACAAGACTCGCAAACACGCAGGTGCTCCACTTCCTATGCAAGATATGATGTGTTCCTTACTGCCGTCGCATGATGCTCTTTGTGCCGCCATCGATGACTCTACACTGGAGCCATTTATCTAGAGCAGTGGTTTTCAACCGGTGGTCCGGGGAGGGTTCTAGGTGGTACCCAGCTAAATGATGTAGAGTTGGAAAACCAAATGGACCCTTATATACCTTTAAGCTCGTTGCAAAATGATTCATTTTATGCTCTCAGGAGTTAAATTATTGTTAAACATCTTGCATGACTTAATTTACAAGAAGTCTACACAATTAGAGAATGCAGAAGCATTGTTGTTTTGATCAACATTTGCCTGTCTGCTCTCTCTATGGCACCACTTCAATACAGCATGGAATTGTGGACAAAATCTTGTCCAATGATAACAAAATATTCAAAGTGGTTGGGTCTAAGAGGCTAATCTCAACAAATGGTGGCCCTTGGCTCAAATGCAGAATAAACCACTGACCTAGGGAGACTCACACAGTAGACCTACACAGGACACAATAAGACATTAAGCACTTAAACACTATACACGGAACAAGCCACCTTAGTATTGGCACAGGGAAGGGGTGATCGCTGGCACACTGGCATGAGTGTGAGATAGAGGATTTTTGCTAAATATATTAATATAAAAACAAAAAGTTGCATCCTGCACATTCATCCTCTTGTTGGGGAGTCTAGTGATCATTACAATGTCCTGGTGTGAAAGGAAATATTTCCAAAGAAGAAAAAGTAAAGGTTATACTGTATGTATGGACAATCAAAATATTTCATATTGATGTGGTGTCATAATTAAACTCTATGTTAATTGATATGGCACACTATTAAGAAAGTACAAACATAGCACTTCATGTCAAAAAGGTTGCCGACCCCTGCCCTATATAGACTACGGTACTTGAAAGGCCAAGTTTGCGATTATTTCCCTCCACACAAAATCACTTCTCCAAAACAATAACATACTGTACTGTACACGCTCACAAGGTCAGCTCTGTTTGGATGACATGACTATAAAGACACTGTGTATCGGTTTGGGTGATGTTTGGACAAAATCAAGTAGGCAAAAAAATTGTTTTGCAAAGATCGATAGATGTGATAAATGTGTGGGCCACTGGTTCTGCTCTGGCCTCCAGTTTCATGCCGATTGGACTAACGGTGCGCCACGCGGCGCACACGCACACACACACACACACACACACACACACACACACACACATACACATACACACACACACACACACACACACACACACACACACACACACACACGCGCGCGGCAAGCCCGCACGCACGCATACACCGGGAGTAATCCCCCACTCGGGGGCCTGTATTCTAAACCGTTCTAACCATGTACCTTTGTGGACACTTAATTACAATTAAGTTTCAATCAGCAGTACCAATTAATATGCAAATATATGCAAATGTCGTAAGACAATCTGTGATTATGGTAAGTATACTTCTTTTCATGTCTTGATTACTGTGAGAAAACAAACCGTTTTTGTTGCGTCGAGAGAGAGAGACAAAGAGACAGACAAGACAGAGAGACAGACAAGACAGACAGAGAGAGAGAGAGAGAGAGAGAGAGAGAGAGAGAGAGAGAGAGAGAGGAGAGAGAGAGAGAGAGAGAGAGAGAGAGAGAGAGAGAGAGAGAGAGAGAGAGAGAGAGAGAGAGAGAGATTTATGGTCTTGTTATCTGCTGTAATCCTTATAATTCATTAGAGTTTGAATCTTGTTTGATGTGTTTTGTGACAGTGGTCGCTGTCCGTGGTGCTTAAGTATGGACAGGGTAGTCTAGAGCAGTGGTTCTCAACCTTTTCAGCCGTGACCCCCAAATAATCATATTTTAACTGGGGACTCCCCCACACTGATGAGCACTAAGAGTGGCATTACATTTTACAACACGGATCTATTGTGTAAATAGCAGATCTACATGCTCATAATGCATTGCGTTGCGAGGCGTTGTGAGCATGTCATCGGCTTATGTCATCGGCTGTTTTTCAAAATATCTGCCTTTAATATTTGAGATTATGGCCAATGTTTAATTTTTTTATTTTAGAGGTGTTTAAATGGACCTTAAAAGTCCTTAAATTGCCACTTTAGAAATGTACAGATACCCTCTATACACTTAAACTGTATGTTGGTTTGTTTACTGTTGAGTGAGAAAACAAATGTTTCACATTAAGCTAATCATCTGGGGACCCCCCAAAATAATGTGGGTACACTGCGATTGAAAGGCTGTGTTTGTTGTTTGTATCAAATAAGTTGCACCACTCCACCACCACATCACACCCGTGTCTATGTCCTTCCTTACCCTGTCCTGCAATTTTCTTCTATTTTAGACAACTAAAAGGGGGACAGAGCACCCACGCGTGTAGTAAGTAGCCATAGACTGGCTGATATATATCCATAACGTGTATTCCATACAGTATGCAGCCACAGAACACTTTATTGGAAGGATTCATATCTGCTGCATTCTACTCATGTCCACGGCGGGGAGCTATTGCTGAACACATGTAGGGGAAACACTGATGAGTCAGGGGTGAACTACAGTGAACTTCAAACAGAGTTTTTAGACCTCTATAGCCCAAGGGTTCCGAAACTCTTCAAGCCGTGACCCGCCCCCTAAATAATCATATTTGAACTGGGGACCCCTGCCACCCTGACATTGTAGGAGTTGTGTCATTGCATTTTCTTTGACTCGGTTCCACAGGTAAATATTGTGAAAATAGCTAATCTACAAGCTGCTAGGCATTGTGAACTTGTAGAAAGACTCCCATGATCGCTTCAGGATATGACATCAACCGGAAATCCATTTGTCCGCCCATCATAGCAGCAAATATCAGAAAAATGAAAATAACTCGGTTTCTTCTCCCAGATTGTGTTTGATCAAAACAAGCTTTTTCCAACAGACCATAAGTCCAATGGGTCAGGGTACTAAAGTATCGTTAGATTTTCAATAGGAATTCAATTTAAAAAAATCATTTTTCTCTCAATTTTCTAATTTTCTAGCTCCCCATAAAATCAAATATTGGTTCATTTTTCCAATTTCTAGCTTGCAAAAAAATCAATCAGGAAAATGCTTCAATTTTTTAAATGTGTGATTCATATTTGTCATTATTTGATTTGGAACCGACAAAGGAAAAACATCTTTAAAAAAGGTATTTTTCATTTTTTTACCACATTACGAATATCAAAAAATGGACCAATTTTTCAAATTTTCTAGCTTGCAAAAAAATCAGGAAATGCTTCAATTTTTTAATGTGTGATTCGTCTTTGTCATTATTTGATTTGGAACCGACAAAGGAAAAACATCTTTAAAAAGGTATTTCTTAATTTCTTACCCCATTACAACAATCAAAAAATGGGCCCATTTTTCCAATTTTCTAGCCCACAAAAAAATCAGGAAAATGCTTAAAATTTGCTCAATTTTTTGAATGTGTGATTCATATTTTGGCATTATTTGATTTGGAACCGACAAACAAAAAATAGGCCCATTATTCAATTTTCAAGTCCAGGAAAGAAATCGTCATCATGAATGTCACGTGACCACGTGTCAAGTCACATGGTACACAACTTCAAAATAAAAGCTGTAGGCTAGTCTAACATCCAAGTAATAGGATCAACATGCAGGCAGGCAGGGGGTCCATGAGGGGTTTACAAGGGGGTCCATGGCTGGTTCCCAAAGTGTGGTTTGGGGACCCCCAGGGTTTCTATGGCTGGTTCACAACAGCCTGGTACACGTACAGCCATGGCTGGTTCCCAAAGTGTGGTTCGGGGACCTCTGGAGGTCCATGACGGATTTCCAAGGGGGTCCATGGCTGGTTCTCAAAGTGTGGTTCGGGGACCTCTGGGGGTCCCTGAGGGGTTTCCAAGGGGGTCCATGGCTGGTTAGCAATAAGTGTGTTTAATTGCGACCGTAGTAGGTCGCAGTTACTTTTACACTCTCTACTATCCAAACCTCCACCAGCCGTCAGCCTGTCCTTCCCTCCGTCACGTCACTCGTCACACGTCACACTTTCCCCCTACTCATATCTCCGCCACCGTTGCCCCGATCCATGCCAAAATTTCCATACAAACTCCTTGCCTGCCAAACTACAACCTCGAAGGACCCCCGGAGCTCCAGGGACCCCCAGGTCCCTGGGGGACCCCCAGGTGTAAAAAATGACCAAATGTGCAAAAAAGACCACCCCAACGGGGCTGCTCACGGGGAATTCCCGGGGACCACCGACTCCTGGTGCTCCAGAACGGATGCAAAAGTGGTGGCGCCCCCAGTGGAGGACCCCCTCCACTGCAGCTCACATAAAATGCCTTAACTCGGGCTAGGAGCGACCGGGAGAGCCGGGGCCGGTACCTATTCGTCCGCCTCGGCGGCGCGGAGACCCCACCTCTCATTTCTCATATGGCCCTCTTCTAGCGCCACCATGAGGCCGAGGCAAAACACATTTTTGGACACTGCTCCTAAAATTTTTGCCCTAAAATCACACAAATCGGTACACAGTATGTCTACACTCATGTCATCAACTTGGATCTGTCCCATATAGCGCCACCTTCAGGCCGATTTTTTAAAACACATTTTTGGACACTGCTCCTACAATCTTTGCCCTAAAATCACGCAAATCGCTACACAGTATGTCTACACTCATCTCATCAACATGGATCTGTCCCATATAGCGCCACCTTCAGGCCGATTTTTTAAAACACATTTTTGGACACTGCTCCTACAGATTTTGCCCTAAAATCACGCAAATCGCTACACAGAGACACTGCTCCTACATATTTTGCCCTAAAATCACGCAAATCGGTACACAGTATGTCTACACTCATCTCATCAACATGGATCTGTCCCATTTAGCGCCACCTTCAGGCCGATTTTCTTAAACACATTTTTGGACACTGCTCCTACAGATTTTGCCCTAAAATCACACAAATCGCACAGTATCTCTACAGTCATGTAATCAAAACGCATCTGTCCCATCCAGCGCCACCATCAGGACGATTTTGGTAAAACAAACTTTTGGCCTTTTTGTGGAGATAAGCGACCAACGGTCGCTTATCTCCCGATTAGGGAGTCTTACTGGTAGTGTAATAGGTGAAATAGTGTAATAGTGCATTCTTATCAAAACCTCCACCAGCTGTCAGTCTGTCAGTCAGTCTGTCAGTCAGACTTTCAGTCACACTTTTGCCCTTCTCATAGTGGTTTTGGCTGCCAAACCACTACCCCATTTCTCCCTCTTCTAGCGCCACCATGAGTTCTTGCAAAACACATAATTTTTTGGACACTGCTCCTACAAATTCTGCCCTAAAATCACGTAAAGCGGTACACATTATGTCTACACTCATGTCATCAGCATGGATCTGTCCGAGATAGCGCCACCATCAGGGCATCCTAAAATCACGCTTTGCGTGATTTTACGGCAAAATCTGTAAAAGCAGAGTCCAAAAATGTGTTTGAAAAATCGCCCTGATGGTGGCGCTATCTTGGACAGTGTAGACATACTGTGTACCGCTTTGCGTGATTTTAGGGCAAAATTTGTAGGAGCAGTGTCCAAAAATGTGTTTTGCAAGAAGCGGTTGTGGTTTGGCAGGCAAGGAGTATGTGTGCAAAATTTGGCATGGATCTGGGCAACGGTTGCGGAGATATGAGCAGGGCAAAAGTGTGACGTGTGACAGACAGACAGACAGACAGACAGACTGACTGACGGACGGACGGACGGACGGACGGACTCACAGCTGGTCGAGGTTTTGATAGTAACTGCGAACGGTCGCAATAACATTTATGCTATTTCAATATTACAAGTAATGCACTATTACACTATTTCACCTATTACACTACCAGTAAGACTCCCTAATCGGGAGATAAGCGACCGTAGGTCACATGTATACACAAAGAGGGCTGTAACTGCCATTGGTTCCTAGTTGTGTGGGCAATGTGTAGACATACTGTGTACCGATGTGCGTGATTTTAGGGCAAAATCTGTAGGAGCAGTGTCCAAAAATGTGTTTTGCAAGAATCGGCCTCATGGTGGCGCTAGAAGAGGGCCATGTGAGAAATGAGGGGTGGGGTCTCCGCGTTGCCTTGGCGGACGAATAGGTACCGGCCCCGGCTCTCCCGGACGCTCCTAGCCCGAGTTACGGCATTTTATGTGAGCTGCAGTGGAGGGGGTCCTCCACTGGGGGCGCCACCACTTTGGCATCCGTTCTGGAGCAGCAGGAGTCGGTGGTCCCCGGGAATTCCCCGTGAGCAGCCCCGTTGGGGTGGTCATTTGGTCATTTTTGCATATTTGGTCATTTTTTACATCTGGGGGTCCCCCAGGGACCTGGGGGTCCCTGGAGGTCCGGGGGTCCTTGGAGGTTGTAGTTTGGCAGGCAAGGAGCGTGTGTGCAAAATTTGGCATGGATCGGGCCAACGGTTGCGGAGATATGAGCAGGGCAATAGTGTGACGTGTGAGGTGTGACAGACAGAGGGACAGACAGACAGACAGACGGACAGTTTGTGCAGGCTGTGATAGTAAGTAGCGACCTACGGTCGCAATTACACTTATTGCTAACCAGCCATGGACCCCTTTGGAAACCCCTCAGGGACCCCCAGAGGTCCCCGAACCACATTTATTGCTAACCAGCCATGGACCCCCTTGGAAATCCGTCATGGACCTCAAGAGGTCCCCGAACCACACTTTGGGAACCAGCCATGGCTGTACGTGTACCAGGCTGTTGTGAACCAGCCATAGAAACCCTGGGGGTCCGCAAACCACACTTTGGGAACCAGCCATTGACCCCCTTGTAAACCCCTCATGGACCCCCTGCCTGCCTGCATGTTGATCCTATTACTTGGATGTTAGACTAGCCTACAGCTTTTATTTTGAAGTTGTGTACCATGTGACTTGACACGTGGTCACGTGACATTCATGATGACGATTTCTTTCCTGGACTTGAAAATTGAATAATGGGCCTATTTTTTGTTTGTCGGTTCCAAATCAAATAATGCCAAAATATGAATCACACATTCAAAAAATTGAGCAAATTTTAAGCATTTTCCTGATTTTTTTGTGGGCTAGAAAATTGGAAAAATGGGCCCATTTTTTGATTGTTGTAATGGGGTAAGAAATTAAGAAATACCTTTTTCAAGATGTTTTTCCTTTGTCGGTTCCAAATCAAATAATGACAAAGACGAATCACACATTTAAAAAATTGAAGCATTTTCCTGATTTTTTTGCAAGCTAGAAAATTTGAAAAATTGGTCAATTTTTTGATATTCGTAATGTGGTAAAAAAATGAAAAATACCTTTTTTAAAGATGTTTTTCCTTTGTCGGTTCCAAATCAAATAATGACAAATATGAATCACACATTTAAAAAATTGAAGCATTTTCCTGATTTTTTTGCAAGCTAGAAAATTGGAAAAATGAACCAATATTTGATTTTATGGGGAGCTAGAAAATTAGAAAATTGAGAGAAAAATGATTTTTTAAAATTGAATTCCTATTGAAAATCTAACGATACTTTAGTACCCTGACCCCAATGAAAATGGAAGTAACAGTGAAAATTGTCTGCCGTAAAAATATAATAATTATAATTTGTCCCCCAAAATTATGTTTTTATTTCGAATATTTTTCAAAGCTCTGTGGACGTGTTATTTATGTATTAATTAATCTACAATAAGAAAATATTACTTTTAAACATTGTATATACGACTCACACTGTATATACGACTGCTGTAAACATTGGGTAAGCTAGTTCATTCTTCTGTGTGTGTGTGTGTGTGTGTGTGTGTGTGTGTGTGTGTGTGTGTGTGTGTGTGTGCGTGCGTGCGTGCGTGCGTGCGTGCGTGCGTGCGTGTGTGGCTGGTGTGAAGGCCTTGCTTGCTGTGTGACCTGTCCTCCTCTTTGCACGGTGACAGATTTTCTTACGTGCACATTCACCCTCAGGGTGCTTGAAGGCCTGCCAGTCTACATATGTACCTCTTCAACCTAACCTGTGAGAGGCTGCCAGAGCCAGCCAAGTCCTTGGTGCGTGCGTGCGTGCGTGCGTGCGTGCGTGCGTGCGTGCGGGTATCTGCTTGCTTGCTCCCTCACACGCTATGTGCATGCTGGCTTGCATGTGTTCTTTGCCGTCCTAACCTGTATGTGTGTGCGAGCAAGCCAAATCACTGAGCCAAGTCTGTTGCAATGAGCGCACAGGTTGTATGCCTATGTGTGTGTGTGTGTGTGTGTGTGTGTGTGTGTGTGTGTGTGTGTGTGTGTGTGTGTGTGTGTGTGTGTGTGTGTGTGTGTGCGTGTGCCTGTGGGCCACATTGCAGCTTACATGCTGTGGTGTGACCTAACCTGTGTCAGAGAGCGTATGCAGCAGAGAGTGAGCTAAATGGAGTGTTTACTGTGTGAGGTGTCGCAGTGAGTTAAGCCTCCAGCAGGTGGGCAGGTTGCAGGGAAACAGCTTGTGTCATCAAGTGTTAGTAAACTGTAATCCCATCTGAGCCGGAGGGGGGCATACGCACACACGCACGCACGCTAGCACGCACACACACATGTGCACACACACACGCACACAGATCCCAGGGGGCTAAAGGCTCTAACAGAGTCCAGGGTGAAGAGCTATTCACTTCACCGCGTTGTAGTTTCCTAGCTATCACCTAGGCTTTGTTATGTATTTTAGGTGATAGCTAGAAAACTTGATAGAGCCATCACAGTACAACCTGCATTCCTCCCCACTGAGACATACATTGCGAATGAGTGCACAGGGTGTACGGTATGCCTATGTGTGTGTGTGTGTGTGTATGTGTGTGTGTGTGTGTGTGGGTGCGTGCGTGCGTGCGTGCTCATGCGTGCGTGCGTGCGTGCGTGCGTGCGTGCGTGCGTGCGTGCGTGCGGGGGAGGGGGGTTCCAGGTGACTTACAGCACATCTGCTGCAGTGACAACACAGGTCCCTGAGCTGAGAGAGAGAGAGAGAGATAGAGAGAGAGAGAGAGAGGGGGAGAGAGGGATAGAGAGAGCTTGATTAGAAAGAGCTTGAAATGCCTAGGCTAAATCTGTGAAAAGGGTCATAATGTGAGGGCTTGGTTGAATCGGCAAATGCTAAACCTACTGTGTAGCGGGCAATGGGCATTGCAACCAGTGCCGTAACTACCCCCGCCAGGCCCCCCACGTGAGATATTCACCAAGGCCCCCCTCAACCACCCTCCCCGTCTTGAGCCTGTGTTCTGTCAGTAGCACTAAGGGGCCCTATAGAGCTTCCTGTCATACCGGTGGTCATGAGTCATGTTATTGGATATTTGTAATGTGAGCATTGAACACGTGTTTTATTTTGAAATCGTAGCAGTCTACTATTAGGCTACAGGAAATGGAAGCAGCAGCGACCGGACAGAACAGCGGCTCCGTCTGCATACATTATTATTTTATTTTACATTTACATTTACAGACAGCACGGGTTGGCCTGACTCGGCCACTGGGCCCCAAATGACTCTCGACCCCCACGCAATAGTGTTGTCTGCGTCCCGCTAGTTACGCCCCTGATTGCAATGTGAACCTGTTGCATTTCCTAAGAGAACCACAACAGTGGCGGTGACCCTAACCCTAAAACATTAATAACCCTATCTCCTAACCCTAGCGACACGCAAAGCCACATAGTCGGAGTAATGGGATGTCGTGGGATAGAGTATTGCATACATGTAGATCAATTCATATTATGCACTTTACAACAAATTTATTGTAAACTAAAAGACGTTAGGAGTACAACATTTTATGTCAGGTACCGGTAGATGAGGTGTCAATTCATGTAAACACAATTCATGTAAACACTGCTGTAGTACAGTAACATGCTGTAATTAGTGTAACACTGCAGCTGTAGAAAAACATGTGTATCCTGTGAAAGGAAGACCATCATATTGTTTTCATGGAGTTTATTGACAGATGCATAATTCATAAATAACAGTGAAGTTTTATGAAACAAAGTCTCTCACAAAGAGAACAGTGTTACTTGAGGACAGCAGAATACTTGTTAAACTAGTTTTATAGTTTTATGTTTGGCACGGTGGCTTCATTCTGTGGTTTCTTATGACGGATTAATGATGGTATGAACGACATTTAAAGAATTTGCAGTCACTGCCAGGACTCCTAACCTTTCAGAGGTGAACAAACTTTTAGTTTGGGGGTTGTTGTTGAGTTTCAATGGTGATTGTTGTTGAACAAATAGACTTACATACGTATAGGCTACTGACACACAAATGTAATGTTTTTATTTTTAGCGGATAGCATTAAGGCACCTTTAAAGTATCCTTTTATCTAACTTTTTAGATGTTATTATGTGACGATGTTTTTAATTTATATTACTTTTCACTAATGAACTGCTGCAAGTCTGAGGAGCACTGACACATAAATTGCACCCTTTTCTTACTGTGATTGTATTTTTAAGGTGTGACAATAAAGCATTTCTGATCTGATTCTGTTGTTGACCTCCAGACTTATTTCATGTAGAGTAACCCCAAAATTCCCAAAGTCCATTGAGTTCAATGGAGGAGTGGTGCCCTCCATTGAACTCCATTGAAACCATGTCCCTTTTCTGATTGGACAACAATCAAATATGGATTTGAGGATTGGTCAAGCTTCATGTGACATCACATATAGCCTATAAATTGGCAACCACACTTACAGTACAATTTGCCAGAATTGCACCTTTCTAGTTATGGATTGTATGGCGTGGATCGTTATTATTGTGGGCTCGCTGAAAGGTTCTCTCAAATCTTTATAGACCAAGTTTATTCTCCTCAAAAAACTGTCCGACAGTACAAAGGCAGGGCCTTTAACCAATGGGGGAGCAGCGAGCCCACACTGTTTCGTAGGAACAGTATTTCTAGTCTAGTCTACTTATAATTATTGTTTATACACTTTATTATGTTTCATTATTTTAACTAGAAGCTGGGCCGCCGAAACTCGGGAACAATGTAAATAGGGAATGAATGCCCCGCCCTTTAATGCAAACCCCATTATACCTGTTGTCATAGGACCCGTTTTGACCATCTGTTTGCCTGTGTCCATTTATGCCCATATATGGAGATATCTGTATCTGTCTGTCTGTCGGCGTCCATTTTATGTCCATATATGGAGATCACTGCAGATATAGTTCTGGGTCCATTTTATGCCCATATATGCCCATATATGGAGATATCTGTCTATTTGCGTCCATTTTATGCCCATATATGGAGATCTCTGTATCTGTCTGTCTGTGTCCCTCTATGCCCGTATATGGAGATCTTTGTGATTCTGTGTCCATTTTATGCCCATGGATATATGCCATATATGGAGATATCTGTTTATCTGCGTCCATTTTATGCCCATATATGAGATCTCTGTCGCTTTTTGTCTGCATCATTCAAGTCATTCTCCCAGTCCCACGGTTTGTTGCTTGTCTTATGTTTGTCTTTGTCTTTTTTATTTTATTTTTCTTTTTTGGAGCGGACCCCATGAATGCCCCCACCCTTTAATGCAAACAAATGCTGTTTGCCTTTGTCCCCTTATGCCCATATATGGAGATCTCTGCACACACATTACCGGACATCAGCTCCGCATACGGGCAGTACCGGTTGCGGAAAACTCTGATGTCAGACATCAGCTCTGCATACGGGCATTCATTTTATGCCCATATCTGGAGAACGCGCGTGCCGGTGGGAAGAACGGTTCATATCTGGAGAACGCGCGTGCCGGTGGGAAGAACGGTTCTCGAGATACGCGGATTACATACATACATACACATTCACAGAGATTTTTTGTTGACTCATGTGGCGTACGTGATGTCAGAGCCTTTTATGAAGTGATGTCACAATGAGTCAGCGCTTGCACCGATTTCCTCCGGAACAGCCTGATGTCAACAATCAGCCCGCATAAGGAGATTCCGAACGTTTCGCACCGCTTCGGTAAAACCGCGCGTCGGGTCGGGTCGAGGCCAGCACTGCACTCCGCGCCGCGGCGGGGAACGCGCGTGCCGAATCTGAAGCCGGTGGGACGAACGGTTCTCGAGATACGCGGATTACAGACAGACAGACAGACACGCAGACACACAGAGACTTCTCGCATTTATAGATAGATGATTATCATTATTATTATTGTCTGCATTTCTCTTTTTTTCTTTCTTTATTCCATTATCACCTCCATGGTGATGGGAGGTTAGACCGGGGTGACGTCAGATGGTTTCACAGTTGTATAAGTTGGAGGAAGTGAAACCAACATCCTCACTTGAACTCAGAGTCTGCACACAGTTCCCATCAGCAGCATCTTTTCTGTCAACGTCTCGTCTGCACTCAAAGGTAAAATGCCTCTAATTTGTCTCTGCCTCTGCCTCTGGGTGTGAATTCATTAGGATCTTAGCAGAAGATGATTTCTCCTCACAAGTCACACAAATGAAATATATGTAAAATTATTACAAATGTATGTGACCTTAGAAATACCTAAGACAATAGTTGTATTCTCACATAATCGTGGAAAAGTGTGGATGATGTGAGATGAACTATAACTACATCCAAGTCTAGTTTGAAATTTGAGGTTGAGATCTATGAATAATGTTAAAGATGAACGTATACTATACTTACTTAGGATTAGTGTCTTTATGTTGTCCTGTATGATGTGATCAGTGTGTTGTATTCTACATTGTGATGAGGTTTTATTGCATGATTTGATGAGTGTGTTATGAATGTTGTGTATTGATGACAATTGTATTGATGTTGGTTGAGTATCTGTGTTAGCCTTATAGATTAAGACACACATAGAGGTATTTCATCAATGCTGACAAAATTTCTGTAATGGTCCAACTGCGCAGCTGTAACAGTGATATACACGCCAAACCGCGCTGTTGCGCAGTTGCACCCACCCCTCAATCTGCTAAGCTATGGCCACCCTAAAGGACACTATGATTATAGTTCCAATATTTACTTTAAACTACAGGCATCTGTAACTGTAAAAGTTGTGGCAATATAAATTAATTGAATGCTGACGGGAAACAAACAAAAGCCAGTTTCATACTAAATGTGAGCTTCAAAGTCCAGTGGAACAGTTATTTAGAGGAAAAAAATATATAATAATTGAATAACTGAGCACTGTTTTGTTATACTGCCTCTAAAGAGTTAAAGGGGAACATACCGGCTGCGGAGCAGCTGCAGACATTTTTCACTGCACGGCAACTCGTGAAAATAGTTGGCATATCGGAGCTGCAGGCGAATCGTGAACGTGCGTCTGAAGCGGCCGGTGTGGGTATGTTAATTGAAAATAATGGGGGCGCCCGTTTTGATGTGCACCTTCCTCTGTTGTCCTCAGCCGGTGTGTGTCCCCCTTAAGCCCATCCACTTCATAACACCTTACATCCCTCCAACCAATAAGTTCAGATCAGTTTTTTAATAGCAATGATGCAACATTTCTATACAGTCCATACATCCAACGGTGGGCTTCTAGCCACAATATGAGAAATTACTATAGAAGAAATTCAGCATTAAAACACTATTATATTGTGTCCCGCTAGAGGGCTTGATTCATGGTCACATGAAGATCTTAACAATATATTATCTATTAGATAATCATTCATAGCGTAAGTTGTTTTGAATGTTTTAACAATCAATGATTTATACCAAGCATTGACAATTTATCACTCAGAAAAGGATTCATGTGGAAGTTCGTCTCATTACCAGTGTTTTTAAGCCTAGCATTTGAACTTTTGATGTGGTTTAAAAACATTTAAGACGTGTTTTATGAGTTATGTTGTCCTCATCCTTTAATATTAGTCTATATGTACAATAAGCATCAGCCAAAATGTCCGAATTATATCACCTTTTCGGGTGGGTCATTTCCGGTGGATCATTTCCTGTGGCCATTTAAAAAAATTTAAGGGGTCCAATTTGGTGCTTTTAACCACCGCGTAACAACCAGAAAGACTCCCTAAATCGGGAGATAAGCGACCGCCAGGTCGCATACACAAACTTTAGAAGGCAATGGCAGCCAATCAGGAGGGAATATGGGAAATGGGACAGATCCATGTTGATGACATGACTTTAGAGATACTGTGTACCGCTTTGCATGATTTTAGGGCAGAATCTGTTGGAGCAGTGTCCAAAAATGTGTTTTGCAAGAATCGGCCTCATGGTGAGAAATTGCCATCTAAGGAGTGTGTGCGCAAAGTTTGGCATTGATAGGGCCAACGGTGGCAGAGATATGACTTGGGCAAAAGTGTGTATTCTCACATAATTATGGAAAAGTGTGGATGATGTGATATGAACTATAACTACATCCAAGTCTAGTTTGAGATTTGAGGTTAAACAAATGAAACAAAGTCTCTTACAAAGAGAACGGTATAACTTGAGGACAGCAGATTACCTGTTAAACTAGTTTTAATGTATTTTGTTTGTCACGGTGGCTTCATTCTGTGGTTTCATTCTGGTGTCACGATTCATACAAAAGGTATTCTATGTTGATGAAAGTATTAACTTAAGCCATGCGTAGGTGTTGTATGTTGTATGTATGGTATGCCAGTAGAACAAGAAAAACAGATAATTATCAGATGACAGATACAGATTAATGATGGTATGAACGACATTTAAAGGAATTGCAGTCACTACCAGGACTCCTAACCATTTGCAATAGAGGTGAACAGACTTTTAGTTTGGAGTTGGTGGTGTTGGGTTTCAATGGTGATTGTTGATGTTGTTGACCCCAGACTTATTTCATGTAGAGTAACCGCAAAAGTCCATTTAATTGAATTCAATGGAGGAGTGTCCCTTTTCTGAGCGGCTGTGGACATTTTAGTTATTTATTAGTGCCCATTCTGCTACCAACATCTATGCATTCTATCACTCTTTTTGCATTTCATTGATGTCATTAAGATAATTCTGTTGTACACTTGTGTTCAATGACAAAATAAAATCATCCATCCATCCAACTACTTCTAACATAAATGTAAAAAAAAATGGAAATAAATAAATGTAGTATATAATGACAATAAGGAGGGTCTTTAACTATTCTTAACTGTTTTAATTAACGTTGTGTTTCCTCAGGTGACTTAGCTATGCATGCTGTACGTGAGGATCATTATCCACACCCCCCAATTAAAGGTAATGCTAAAGATAAGGTCATTTCAATCTTTTAATTGTGTTTAATTGCTTTTGATATGCCAGAGGTCCAGGATTTTTCTTATTATCATGGTCCACCTGGTATTCTTGCGAGGCCAGATCTAGGCATAGGGAGGAGGGGCAATGCCCCCCCTAAATGCCTTGTCTGCCCCACCAAACGTGAAGGCATGCAAAAATCTAAAATTTCAAATATATTCATGATTTGATTTCATCATCAAAAAAATAAAATCATCACTCTGCCTCCAGAGACCAGATTCATGTGTCACAATTAAAAATAATGCTCAGCCCGTTGGTGCGTATAGCGAGTCGCGTCGTGACCAGCAGACACTGAGCACAGACACACACCCCTTCTCTGTGCATGTTGTTGAAAAGAATAATACCATTCAACTTGGGCATGGACGGGTGGCCTGCTGTAGCTGCTGCTCATCCCTCTTACCTGTACATTTGCCTCTTGTTCCAAATAAATCCTTAAAGGACAACTCTGCCCTAAATAACATCTAGGCAATTTGTTCTACGTATTGATCCCAAATGACTGTCCATTGGGTCTATTAGGCAGAAATGCTCCTGTTGGCCAGTTTCCCAAGCAGAACCCAGCAGCCCTCCTAGCTTAGGGCAACCACACTAATTATAAGTATGTTTATAATGTATCATAGACATGGGATGCAAATTAATAAATAAAGGTGATAACTAAAAACTAACAATTAACAATAGTCCATTCATTTCAACCAATTTAAATGTAAACCCTATAGGCCTATATACTCAACACAGCCTTAGACTTCAAAGGAAGAAGGATATAATGGACACGTATCTTAAATTCACAACAAAGGAATTTTAGAACAAATATATAGATATCTCTAAATATCACAAATGAATGTCATCGCAGGGGAGGACAATGAAAAAATGATTGACAGCCTGAAGGTGACTGGTTGCATCCGCTCTGAGCTGGTGGAGCAGGCGTTCAGGGCCATCGACAGGGCTGACTACTGCATGGAGGAGTTCAGGGGCGACGCCTACAAGAAGGATAAGGCTTTGCGTCATGGTCACATCCACCTGTCAGCTCCCAACATCTACTGTGCGGTGATGGAGGCCTTGGACCTTCGTCCTGGACTCTCCTTCCTCAACCTGGGCAGCGGGACTGGCTACCTCAGCACCATGGTCGGCCTCATCCTGGGTGAGTGTTCCAGCCACGCAAAGCCAGGAGAGTCTAATCATTAGACTCTAATGTGAAGAATCCTCTAATACAGGGGTCTTCAACAGGGGGTCGGGGACCCTTAGGGGGTCCTCAGAGTTACTACAGGGGGTCCTCCAGATCTTGTGATAGAATCTTTTTTTCTCCTTTTCTATATTAACCACCCTAGCCTCCATATTCTGAGAACTTTAGCCAAAAATAGCAGATCTACAAGCTTGTGTGAGGCATTGTGAGCTTGTAGATCGGCTATTTTCGGCAAAGAGCTTTGATGTAGAGGGAAAAGGAGTAGACTAAGTACAGAGTGAAAGGTATTGACGGTTCAAGTTGTTAAATATCTGGAAACACAAATTTAGATGAATCCAAAATACACTGATGATTGTCCTGTCAAACGATGACTAAACTAAACTATATGGTATCTATGGGTTGTGGGGGGTCCCTGCTTCATCTCTCGCTCGACTAAGGGGTCCTTGGCCTGAAAACGTTGAAGACCCCTGAGTCTAATAGAATAGAATAGAATAGAATAGAATAGAATAGATATCCCCTTTTGGCTTAACTGTGGTGGACTAATAGTTTTGTTTTATTATTTTCCCTACAGGTAAATGTGGAATGAACCATGGGGTTGAGCTGCATGCTGACGTGGTTGAATATGCAAAAAAGAAACTGGACTTCATCAAGCGTAGCGAAAGCTTTGACAGGTATCAGATTATTTAAAATAAAATAAAAAGTAAACAATGAGAGTTACTGGTGTTGTGTTGTGTTTTTTTAGTTTTTGGTTTAGATTTGCTATGTTCAGAGTGCAACACCCGACCACAACCAAAAATCAAATACATTTTCATAGTTCTACTGGATTTCGTCCCTCCCTAACATTTTAGTCTAGTTTTGATTTGTTGTCAAAATTGTCAGTATATTTAGTCTTAGTTTTTGTCATCATAGCTTAGTTGGAGTGGTTGCCCTAACAGGGCTACTAGACTAATAGTACTTATAGAACTTTCTGTCTGTCTGTCTGTCTGTCTGTCTTTCTCTCTCTCCGGATGAAACTTTATTTTGCCACGCTACTACTCCCACAGTTTTGATGGCATGCACTTGGGCCATAATGTCTGCTTGCATTTTGCTAAGAAATACGTTATATATGTACATTTATATTAATTTATCCGTGAATACATTTTCTCCATTGACTTGATAGGGAAAACGCAAAAAAAAAAAAAATAACTTTTGAGATGACTGACATCATAGATGTCTGACATCATAGACCACATGAGACATGAGACATCAGGGATCTCCATATATGGGCGTCACGGCAACCACACAATTTATCAGAATTGCATCTTTCTAGTTTCATTACATTTATGTCTGTGAAAAACTGACATTATTCATCATAGATTTAGTCGACAATATTAACACTGGTTGTGCGTCCTTTCATAGGGATACGTTTTGCGAGCCTTGCTTTGAGGTGGGCAACTGTCTGGAGATTGTACAAGGGGGTGGTCAGTATGACAGGGTGTACGTTGGTGCCGGTGTGCAGCGAGAGCATCTGGACTTCATGAAGAACCTGCTTAAAGTGGGAGGAATCCTGGTTCTGCCACTGGAGACGGAGGTATTTACAGGGCGCGATTATGGTGTCCGTAGAAGATGCCTTGTTGGTCGCGGCTTGTGATTGGCTGAACTGGAGGTAGGAAGCGCTTCACTGTGTTCACTTGGTCCGTGCGGAGGTGCCAAAAGTCGGAGAGACGAAGATTTACGATTCTGTCCCTATCGGGACTTAACTCGGACGTAACTCGGACTTTGCAACACTCAACACGGTGACTCGCTCGCTTTAGCTCGCTTTAGCTCGCTTGGCGGTGTCTCACATGGCTCAAGTCCGCTTGAGAAGGCGCGCCTCCGTCGTCTCCAGCGAAAACAAGCGCTCCTTTACAAGGCATCTTCTACGGATCCCCCTCCCTTACCTTAGCCCCACCCCCTTGTTTCCCCTATCCTGTACATATAGTGTTTTTATAACTGCGATATTATTGAATGTTTTCTTTGCTTGCTACTTGTTATGTCCATTAATTGAATACCAAAAAAAAAAAGACCATAAAAGGACATACAGCATTTGGGATGTTCCTTTTAGGCAGGGTGTTAACTGTGCTTGTACTGTACTACATTTCTATTGTAATTACTTGTACTGTTCTCCATTTTTGTCTAATAAAATAATCAATCAATCAATAAATATAATAATAGCTTACAGGGCATACATCCTTGCAACTGTACGAGTTTAATAGGGCCCAACTGTATGCACAAAACGTAATCTCTATATTAAATCCCAATTATTTTTATGATGAATATCAAACAGCAATTGCCTTGCATGTTGTATAATAGACTAATATTTTGCACTTAATTTGGAAATTACAGTTGTCTTTTTTTTCTCTCTCTGTTCGCAGTTGTTAAAGATCACACGGACTGGTCCCAAAAGCTGGGATTCAGAGAAGATCACTGAAGTGTCCTTTACGCCCCTGGTGCTGCCTGAACATAGAGGGGAAAGCAAACCGGAAGCAGCACCACGACGTAAGCTAAAGCACTGTGTACCACTCTGCCCTAAGATGGGTCACTGGTGACAGCTATGGTACCCATCATTGTACAGTACACTTTATGGGAACGCATGCTTGCATGCTTGCACTTTATGGGAACGCATGCTTGCAATGGATTGTACAGTACACTTTATGGGAACGCAGGCTTATCCTCTCTTATCCCTCTATTTTTAAAGATATCTCAGAATGCTCGTCCCTTATATTTTTATGTTGGATCAGAAAGAATGTTTTAGTCTCTAAAGATGTGCATGTCATGCTCAGAAGTTGGTCGGTCCCATATATGCACATGACCATACTGTTAGTGCCTATTGAGATTGGCATATTTCACCCAGGTTTTTTCCTCTCACTCACGTCACCTTGACTTCACTCAGCAACGAAATAAACAGAAAATAAACAAAAATAAAAATAAAACAATTCACAGGAGGCAAGCAGTGATCACCCCATGATGTGCACTTTAATGTAGTTTCAAATGCATTACATTGCAGGCACTCTTTTGAGAGTGAAAAAATAAGAAGACACATGTGACATGTGTGATCTTGGCAGGTTGCCCCAGAAAATGTGCCGATCTCAACAGGCATTAACGGTTTATGTAGCACTCAGATCTGTGGCTCACTCTGGACAACCGGATCTCCATACAGTATATGCTTATAAGCATATTAGGTTTGTTTATGGTTATGTCATAGAGACATGCTTATATTGTACTGTAGGGGCATTTGACAGGGGAGTTTAACTCCATATGATGTGCATTTGACTGGCTTCCCTGGGGCAGAGGGCCACTGACCTACTGACTGACTGACCTACTCTCTAGGTGCAAGGTAGTTGCGGATAAATGACGATATGGAAGTCATTGGGGGACTCATTGGATCGTTAAAGGATCGTTAAAGTACGGGTATTTCACATTATAAGAGTGTCAAAAAACTTCCTTGGGCTAAAAACGGCCCCACAAAACGATGGTTTAGTGGGGGTCATTTTTAGCCCAAGGAATGTTATTCGAACAAAACAAATGCTTGCAATGGATTAAGAATCATGGCAAACCCCTAGTTAGACCCCTCACATTTTCTTCCTAGTAGTAGTGTAAAAAAGTAAAAAAGTAAAAGATATCCTAGGAATTTTGAATTTCAAACTTTGATGTGTTACTACACACCTTTACACACACATTGGTGAAGACATTTTTTGGTAAGGAATGTATTCCCAGATTTGACATTATTCTGTTAATATACTCTGACTACAAGTCTGCGGTCGAGCCAAATACATTATATACATTAAGATATTATTCTGTTCCCAAAAAAGACAAAGGGGAAACATATGGCAGAGGCAATTTATGTTTTCTTTTTTTTTCTTTTTTTATTTACAGGAAGACGCCTGGATGACAGAAGAATGGCAGAATGGCAGAACGAGAGACAGCTAGAAGAGAAAGAAAGGGAAGTAGAGAAGCTCACAGTTCACCTGAAGCAAACTGAAAAACTACTGAAGCAAAGAGATAGTGAAGTGCACACACTGCATACACTGACAGGGTTGCTGACAGAGAGAGACCAGAAACTAGGAGAGAAAGAAAAGGACCTGCAGGGCCTCAACAGTCAAGTAGGGAAGCTCACAGTTCAGCTGAATGAAAGAAAGAGTGCACTGAAGGAGATCAGCCAGAGACTGACAGAGAGAGACAATAAACTAGGAGAGAAAGACAAACTGCTGGCAGAGAGAGACGAGAAACTAGGAGAGAAAGACCAACTGCTGGCAGAGAGAGACGAGAAACTAGGAGAGAAAGACAAACTACTGACAGAGAGCGACAAGAAACTAGGAGAGAAAGACAAACTTTTGAAGGAAAGTAATACAAAAGTGAGAGAAAAAGACAGACAAGTGGAGCAGAAAGACGAAGAGCTGAGGAAGATGAAGGAGTTGGATGATGTCATCAGTGATAAAAGTAATGCGGAGGAAGAGAAGAACAAAGAGATGACAACAGTGAGAGAAGAGTTAGAGAAGAGTCGGAAACATTGTTCCGAGTTGGAGGAAGAAAATCAGAAAACGAGAGAAAACATTCCAGCAGTAAGTGTAGGACTGATGACATGTGAGGAAGGAAAGGGGATAATAAAGTCATGGTGGATGAGCTTTCCTATGCTGATAGCTGCAGCAATACTGGCCTATCTGGTATGGCCCCTCATAGAACCTGGTAAAAAGTGAAAAAGTTCCAGAAGGAAGTGTAGAATTGATGACATGTGAGGAAGGAGAAAGGAGAATCAGTCATGGTGGATGAGATGTTGTACTAAAATGTATTACTACTGTCTGTATGTAACACATGTTTTTTTACAGTTATGTTAATCAGCATCACATTACATACAGGGTACTATAAACAGAAAAGCTCAACTGATGTATATTTCTTTACTATATCTCCAGGAATCATGTCCATGTTTAGATTCAACAATATGTCATTACATTTTCTTTTGTAAAGAGCTTCTGGAGTTTTTTTGTTAATTAATCTGATGATGATGATGATGATGATTTATTTTATTAAAAATCTCAAATATTATAACTAAGACATTTTTGCCAGACCCATGAAATGGGTAGGCCTACATAAGCAAATGTCGGTCCGGGTTTTCTATATAAAGGGTATATATGATGATGACATGATGATGACATGCCTACAAAAGGCATGATGTCATAAATGATGATGACAGACAGGGGGTCTGGCACAACCAGGTTGACCTGGTCTTGTTTATATACAAATGGTAGGTTTTTTATGTTTTAGTTTTTCTCTGTGTGTAGTAGGGCGTTGATCTTTGTACCTGTTGGGAAGCCAGTGTATGTATATACAATATGTGTAGCCTATGCTGTTCCTTATATGAGTTGTTATGTTGTAAAAAAAAGTTAAATAAAAAAGTAAAAAAAAGGATTCATTAATTTCCTAAGAGAACCACAACAGTGGCGGAGACCCTAACCCTAAAACATTAATAACCCTATCCCTAACCCTATAACGACACGCAAAGCCACATAGTCGGAGCAATGGGATGTCGTGGGATAGAGTATTTCATACATGTACATCAATTCATATTATGCACTTTTCCAGAATTGATTGTAAACTAAAACTGTTTCAGACGTTTTATATCAGGAAGATTACGTGTCCATTCATATAAACACTGCAGTAGAACAGGGCTACAGTAATTAACATGTGTTAATTACTGTAAACACTGCAGCTGTAGAAGAATATGTATCCTGTGAAAGGAAGACCATCATATTGTTTTTGTGGAGTTTATTGACAGATTCATTATTCATAAATAACAGTGACGTTTTATGAAACAAAGTCTCTTACAAAGAGAACGGTGTTACTTGAGGACAGCAGATTACCTGTTAAACTAGTTTTATAGTTTTATGTTTGTCACGGTGGCTTCATTCTGTGGTTTCTGATGACAGATTAATGATGGTATGAACGACATTTAAAGAATTTGCAGTCACTGCCAGGACCCCTAACCTTTCAGAGGTGAACAAACTTTTAGTTTGGGGGTTGTTGTGGGGTTTCAATGGTGATTGTTGTTGTTGTTGTTGTTGATGATGACCCCCAGACTTATTTCATGTAGAGCAACCCCAAAATCCCCAAAGTCCTTTGGGTTCAATGGAGGAGTGGTGCCTTCCATGGAAACCATGTCCCTTTTCTGATTGGACAACATAATGGATTTGAGGATTAGTCAAGCTTCAGGTGACATCACGTATAGCCTATAAATTGGCAACCACACTTACAGTACAATTTCCCAGAATTGCACCTTTCTAGTTGGATTGTATAAGAGTGGCGTGGATCGCTATTATTGTGGGCTTGCGGAAAGGCGAGACCAGTATGTTCTCTCAAATCTTTATAGACAAAGTGTATTCTCCTCAAAAAACTGGCCGACAGTACAAAGGCAGGGCCTTTAACCAATGAGGGAGCAGCGAGCCCACACTGTTTCGTAGGAACAGTATTTCTAGTCTAGTCTAGTTATAATTATTGTTTATACACTTTATTATTTTTCATTATTTTAATGATTATCATTATTATTATTGTATGCATTTCTCATGTTTTTCTTTATTCCATTATCACCTCCAAGGTGATGGGAGGTTAGAGCGGGGTGACGTCAGATGGTTTCACAGTTGTATAAGTTGGAGGAAGTGAAACCAACATCCTCACTTGAACTCAGAGTCTGCACACAGTTCCCATCAGCAGCATCTTTTCTGTCAACGTCTCGTCTGCACTCAAAGGTAAAATGCCTCTACTTTGTCTCTGCCTCTGCCTCTGGGTGTGAATTCATTAGGATCTTAGCAGAAGATGATTTCTCCTCACATGTCCTAAGTCACACAAATGAAATATATGTAATATTATTACAAATGCATGTGATCTTAGAAATACCTAAGACAATAGTTGTATTCTCACATAATTGTGGAAAAGTGTGGATGATGTAATATGAACTACAACTACATCCAAGTCTAGTTTGAGATTTGAGGTTGAGATCTATGAATAATGTTAAAGATGAACTGATACTATACTTACTTAGGTTTAGTGTATTTATGTTGTACTGTATGATGTGATCAGTGTGTTGTATTGTACATTGGGATGAGGTTGTATTGCATGATTTGATGAGTGTGTTATGAATGTTGTGTATTTATGACAATTGTGTTGATGTTGGTTGAGTATCTGTGTTAACCTTAGATTAAGACACACGTAGAGGTATTTCATCAATGCTGACAAAATTGCTGTAATGGTCCAACTGCGCAGTACCTTGCTATACACGCCAAACCGGCGCTGTTGCGCAGTTGCACCCACCCCTCTATCTGCTAAGCTATGGCCGACCTAAATGACAATATGATTATACTTCCAACATGTAATTAAAACTGCAGGCATCTGCAACTGTAAAAGTTGTGGCAACACAAATTAATTTAATGCTGACGAGAAACAAACAAAAGCCAGTTGCATACTAAATGTAAGCTTCAAAGTCCAGTGGGACAGTTATTTAGTGGAAAAATATATACCTGTATATAATAATTGAATAACTGGGCACTGTTTTGACATACAGCCTCTATGAAAGAGTTAAAGTGGAACACACACCGTCTGCGGAGCAGCTGCAGACATTTTTCACTGCACGTCAACTCGTGAAAATACGTGATCGGAGCTGCAGGCGAAACGTGAACGTGTGTCTGAAGCGGCCGGTGTGGGTATGTTCATTGAAAATAATGGGGGCACCCGTTTTGATGTGCTCCTTCCTCAGCCGGTGTGTGTCCCCCTTAAGCCCTTCCACTTCATAACCCCTTACATCCCTCCAATAAGTTCAGATCAGTTTCTTAATAGCAATGATGCAACATTTCTATACAGTCCATGTAGTACTGTACATCCAACGGTGGGCTTCCAGCCACAATATGAGAAATTACTATAGAAGAAATTCAGCATTAAAACACTATTATATTGTGTCCCGCTAGAGGGCTTGATTTATGGTCACATGAAGATCTTAACAATATATTATCTATTAGATAATCATTCATAGCGTAAGGTGTTTTCAAAGTTTTAACAATCAATGATTTATACCAAGCATTGACAATGTATCACTCAGAGAAGGATTCATGTGGAAGTTTGTCTCATTCCCAGTGTTTTTAAGCCTAGCATTTGAACTTTTGATGTAGTTTAATAAAGCAATAAGCCACAAGAGGCGAGTGGTTACCGGGGGAGTATACACCGGCTGAGAGGCGTTGGGAAACACGAGGCGCAGCCGAGTGTTTCCGACCCTCTCAGCCGGTAACCACAAGCCTCGCGTGGCTTATTGCTTTTCTAAAACGGTCACAATAATTGCAACATGAAAATCATAGCATTGCATTATTTAAAGAAAAAAGTACACTTCTCCGCCACCAGGAAGAGACATTACCTTGCGTTTACCAGTCACATCAAGGAATGGAACTTACGGAAGGCAGTGTGTGTTTACAAAGTCACGTCATTCTTTTTGCCAAAAAAATAGGGAAACAACACTTGTGTTAGATCAGTCTCATGTTAAGAACCATATTCGATCCATACACATGTTTATTTTCATCCAGATTTAGCTGCTATGTGGGTGAACAAAACATCAAAAACGCTAGCATAGCAACCTAAGCTAAACAGCCGAGTGGTGCCTGGAGAATAGAGGGCGCTTGTTGCCTTTACAAGCCCCGCCCGGAGCCATTCAGTCACTGTCCTTCCTATGCATGTGGGCGGTGCTTAGAAGCACCCGCACGGCAGGATTTGAGAGGAAATCAAACGCTCGCTTCTCTAGTTCAGCCTCACGGCACAGTGGAAAGAAATAACGCACCTGGCTTTGATATAAACTGATTCAAGGTGTGGGTTACAGTCTCAGGTATACCATGGCAACCAGCCAATCAAAATAAAGGAATGGAACTAGCCGTTTTAGAAAAACATTTAAGACGTGTTTTATGAGTTATGTTGTCCTCATCCTTTAATATTATGTACAATATAGCATCGGCCAAAATGTCAGAATTATATCATCTTTTCGGGTGGGTCATTTCCGGTGGCTATTTAGAAATTTTTAAGGGGTCCAAATTTGGTGCTTTTATAAAACCACCGTGTAACAACCAGTAAGACTCCCTAAATCGGGAGATAAGCAACCGTCAGGTCGCACACACAAACTTTAGAAGGCAATGGCAGCCAATCAGGAGGGAATATGGGAAATGGGACAGATCCATGTTGATCACATGAGTCATGACTTTAGAGATACTGTGTACCGCTTTGCGTGATTGCCAGTAGAACAAGAAAAACAGATAATTATCTGATGACAGATTAATGATGGTATGAACGGCATTTAAAGGAACTGCAGTCACTACCAGGACTCCTACCTTTGCATTAGAGGTGAACAAACTTTTAGCTGGTTGTCGTTGTTAAGTTTCAATGGTGATTGTGACCCCCAGACTTATTTCATGTAGAGCAGGGTTCCCAAAATTAGTTTTCCCCAAGGGCCGAATTATGTCTAGGGTACCAAGCCGAGGGCCACAACATTGCAGGGGGCGACGGCGGCGTTCCCGCTTCTCCAGCGACTGCGACAGTTCAGATATCGTCGTTGTCGGGTGAAAATCTTGTATGTCCAAAACCATTCGTTTTGCATTTATCATTTTAAAAATTATTTGGTGCGAGGTGTTGTGTGCTCGTAGATCGGCTGTTTTCACTACTTTTGTGCAACAGCCTTTTATGATTTGCGAAAGAACGTACAAATTTGGAGATACGAGATTTCCACCCGACAACGACGATATACTAGTGTTGTTGCTGTTCTTATACCACCATTATTACTGGGGTTGGTGTGGGCCAGACAGTAACCCCCCGCGGGCCGCAAATGGCCCGCGGGCCGCCTATTGGGGAACCCTGATGTAGAGTAACCTCAAAATCCCAAAAGTCCATTTAATTGAATTCAATGGAGGAGTGCCCCTCCATTGAAACCATGTCCCTTTTCTGATTGGACAACATAATGGATTTGAGGATTGGTCAGTTTTCACGTGACATCACGTATAGTTCATTTACTGACGGGAAACAAACAAAAGCCAGTTGCATACTAAATGTGAAAGTCCAAAATTATAACTGAGCACTGTTTTGTTATATACAGCCTCTATGAAATAGTTAAACACACACCAGCTGCGGAGCGGCTGCGTTCATTTTAATTATTTATTAGTGCCCATGCTGCTACCAACATCTATGCATTCTATCACTCTTTTTGCATTGCATTGATGTCATTAAGATAATTCTGTTGTACACTTGTGTTCAATGACAAAATAAAATCATCCATTCAACTACTTCTAACTTAAATGTAAAAAATGAAAAATGGAAATAAATAAATCCCTCTTTTTATGTATTGAGCTCCTGCATTGTAACCGAGAATACAGGAGGTTCTTTAACTCTTCTTAACTGTTTTAATTAACTTTGTGTTTCCTCAGGTGACTTGGCTATGCGGCGGCATGCTGTACGTGAGGATCATTATCCACACCCCCCAATTAAAGGTAATGCTAAAGATAAGGTAATTTCAATCTTTTAATTGTGTTTAATTGCTTTTGATATGCCAGAGGTCCATAGGCTTTTTCTTATCATCATGGTCCACCTGGTATTCTTGTGAGGCCGGATCTAGGCATAGGAAGGAGGGGAAATGCCCCCCTAAATGCCTTGTCTGCCCCACCAAACATGAAAAATCTAAAATTTCATCATCAAAAAAATCAAATAATCACTCTGTCTCCAGAGACCAGATTCATGTGTCACAATTAAAAATAATGCTCAGCCCGTTGGTGTATATAGCGAGTCGCATCGAGACCAGCAGACACAGAGCACAGACACACACCCCTTCTCTGTGCATGTTGTTGAAAAGAATAATACCATTCAACTTGGGCATGGACGGGTGGTGTGTGTGCAAATAATTCTCCCATAGGCCTGCTGTAGCTGCTGCTCATCCCTCTTACCTGTACATTTGCCTCTTGTTCCAAATAAATCCTTAAAGGACAACTCTGCTCTAAATAACATCTAGGCATTTTTTTCCTACTTATATTGATCCCAAATGACTGTCCATTGGGTCTATAAGGCAGAAATGCTCCTGTTGGCCAGTTTCCCAAGCAGAACCCAGCAGCCCTCCTAGCTTAGGGCAACCACACTAATTATAAGTATGTTCATAATGCATCATAGACATGGGATGCAAATTAATAAATAAAGGTGATAACTAAAAACTAACAATTAACAATAGCCCATTAATTTTAACCAATTTAAATGTAAACCATATAAACCTATAGTGTGTGCCAGTGGCTACGTCATTGTAGTCCTTAGCGGCCATTTCTTGGGTCAAAACACAGGTGTTTCAATTGTTTGATTGCATAGAACTAATGCGATAGTCTAATCAGAACACCTGTGTAAGGCTGTGTTTACCCAAGAAATGGCCGCTCTTAGAACTACATTTGGCACACCCTATATACTCAACACAGCCTTAGACTTCAAAGGAAGAAGGATATAATGGACACGTATCTTAAATTCACAACAAAGGAATTTTAGAACAAATATATAGATATCTCTAAATATCACAAATGAATGTCATCGCAGGGGAGGACAATGACAAGATGATTGACAGCCTGAAGGAGACTGGCTGCATCCGCTCTGAGCTGGTGGAGCAGGCGTTCAGGGCCATCGACAGGGCTGACTACTGCATGGAGGAGTTCAGGGGCGACGCCTACAAGAAAGATAAGGCTTTGCGTCATGGTCACATCCACCTGTCAGCTCCCAACATCTACTGTGCGGTGATGGAGGCCTTGGACCTCCGTCCTGGACTCTCCTTCCTCAACCTGGGCAGCGGGACTGGCTACCTCAGCACCATGGTCGGCCTCATCCTGCGTGAGTGTTCCACCCACGCAAAGCCAGGAGAGTCTAATCATTAGAGTCTAATGTGAAGAATCCTCAATTTCAGGACCCCCGGACCTCCACGGACCCCCAGGGACCCCTTGCCACCGCCGCCAAATAGTGCAAAAATGACCAAATCAACACCCCAACTGGGCTACTCACAGGGAATTCCCAGGGACCACCGACTCCTGCTGCTCCAACAGGCCTTCACCTTAATTGGTTTAACTTTGCCCCACCCCCTCCCTTCATTGGCCAAAACTTTATTTGGCTTTACTCATCAACTGTTTGTCGTACAAACTTGTGGGTGGTGTCAATTGACTTGATTAAGAGTCCTTCACCTTAATTGGTTTAACTTAGCCCCGCCCCCTCCTCAGATTGGCCCAAACTTTATTTGGCTTTACTCATCAACCGTTTGTCGTACACACTTGTGGGTGGTGTCAATTAACTTCATTAAGAGTCCTTCACCTTAATTGGTTTAACTTTGCCCCGCCCCCTCCTCTGATTGGCCGAAACTTTATTTGGCTTTACTCATCAACTGTTTGTCGTACAAACTTGTGGGTGGAACCAATGCCACTTACAGGCCTCTTTGTGTATACTGTGACCTGACGGTTGCTTATCTCCCGATTAGGGAGTCTTACTGGTCATTAGACTCTAATGTGAAGAATCCTCTAATAGAATAGAATAGAATAGAATAGAATAGATATCCCCTTTTGGCTTAACTGTGGTGGATTAATAGTTTTGTTTTATAATTTTTCCTGCAGGTAAATATGGAGAGAACCATGGGGTTGAGCTGCATGCTGACGTGGTTGAATATGCAAAAAAGAAACTGGACTTCATCAAGCGTAGCGAAAGCTTTGACAGGTATCAGATTATTTAAAATAAAATAAAAAGTCTGTCTGTCTGTCTGTCTGTCTGTCTGTCTGTCTGTCTGTCTGTCTGTCTGTCTGTCTGTCTGTCTGTCTTTCTCTCTCTCCGGATGAAACTTTATTTTGGCATGCTACTACTCCCATAGTTTTGATGGCACGCACTTGGGCCATATGTTTGCTTGCATTTTGCTAAGAAATACGTTACATAGTTAAATTTATATTAATTTATCCGTGAATACATTTTCTCTGTTGACTTGATTGGGAAAATGCATGGTTATATACATGGTTGTGCGTCCTTTCATAGGTATAAGTTTTGCGAGCCTTGCTTTGAGGTGGGCAACTGTCTGGAGATTGTACCAGGGGGTCGTCAGTATGACAGGGTGTACGTTGGTGCCGGTGTGCAGCGAGAGTATCTGGACTTCATGAAGAACCTGCTTAAAGTGGGAGGAATCCTGGTTCTGCCACTGGAGACTGAGGTATTTACAGGGGCGCGATTATGGTGTCCGTAGAAGATGCCTTGTTGGTCGCGGCTTGTGATTGGCTGAACCGGAGGTAGGAAGCGCTCCGCTGTGTTCACTTGGACCGTGCGGAGGTGCGAAAAGTCGGAGAGACGAAGATTTACGATTCTGTCCCTATCGAGACTTAACTCGGACGTAACTCGGACTTTGCAATGCTCAAGTCCGCTTGAGAAGGCGCGCCTCCGCCGTCTCCAGCTAAAACAAGCGCTCCTTTACAAGGCATCTTCTACGGATCCCCCTCCCTTACCTTAGCCCCACCCCCTTGTTTCCCCTATCCTGTACATATAGTGTTTTTATAACCGATATTATTGAATGTTTTCTTTGCTTGCTATTTGTTATGTCCATAAATTGAATACCAAGGACTTCCAATGTACAAAAAAAGACCATAAAAGGACATACAGTATTTGGGATGTTCCTTTTAGGCAGGGTGTTTAACTGTGCTTGTACTGTACTACATTTCTATTGTATTTACTATACTTGTATACTGTTCTCCATTTTCAATCAATCAATTAATCAATACAATAATAGCTTACAGGGCATACATCCTTGCAACTGAGTGTACACGTTTAATAGGGCTCAACTCTATGCACAAAACGTAATCTCTATTTCTAACCCTAACCCGATAACGATTTATTTGTATTTTTATGATGAATATCAAACAGCAATTGCCTTGCATTTTGTATAATAGACTAAAATATTTGCACTTAATTTGGAAATTACAGTTTAGGCAATAATTGATTTTCTTTTTTTTTCTTAACTCTGTTCGCAGTTGTTAAAGATCACACAAACTGGTCTCAAAAAATGGGATTCAGAGAAGATCACTGGAGTGTCCTTTGCCCCCCTGGTGCTGCCTGAACATAGAGGGGAAAGCAAACCGGAAGCAGCACCACAACGTAAGCTAAAGTGCCTCGACACTGTGTACCACTCTGCCCAAAGATGGGTCACTGGTGACAGCTATGGTACCCATCACTGTACACTATATGGCAGGGATACTCAAACATCTGACAAGGGGGCCAGTTGATAAAATGACATTACTTGATAACTTTTTGCTTTATTTCCACATGACTCAAGACATGTGCAAAGTGCATTATTTTATGGCTTGGAATTCCATTTATATTATGTCAATGAATAATAATAATTCTGTATAATTAGCATATTCCACAAAAACACCAAAACAAACTAATGTATGTTTGTCTGCTATTTGCCTGCTATCGAGTGGGATAACATTAAAGATAGCTGAGCACAACTCTCTTTCAATTGCTTCACAATATTATTTATGACGTTGCCACATTCAACACAAATGGCTTTTTACAGAAAATAAACTTGTGAAAATTGATAGCTAAGGAAAATAAAATAAAATCAAACAATCTACTTAAAATAGATTACCCAGACTGTTTAGCTACCAAATGGCTAATGATGCAGTTGTTAAGTAGAGCTACAGTACGTCTCTTTATTTGCATTAGGCCTACAATAACATTTTGGGTATGCTAATTAGTCGGGCAGAGGCAGAGCCACTTGTTAAAAAAAGACAGAAAAAAACAGATTTGAGGACTTTGAGGACATTAAGCCGGTGGGCCAGTCAAAATTGTGCAGCGGGCTGGAAGTGGCCCGCGGGCCGGAGTTTGAGTATCACTGCTCTATGGGAATGCAGGCTTATCCTCTCTTTCTGAGAGGCGTGATGAGCGCTATTTAAAGACATCTCAGGAATGCTCCTCCCTTATATTTGTTCTATGTTGGATCAGAACCATAGTCCCTACAGACCCAGGTTATTATGATGATGATGAAGCTCTGAAATGAATGCTCAGTCTTACAGAAAGATACATGTTTTAGGCTCTAAAGATGTGCATGTCACGCTCAGAAGTTGGTCGGTCCCATACATGCACATGACCATATATGGGCACACAGTAGCGGTCGGATCTGTGGCTCAGTCTAGACAACCAGATCTCCATACAGTATATACTAATATGCTTATAAAAAATCACACTCGTGTGAACTGAGCGGTGGAGGCTGTGTGTGTGTGTGTGTGTGTGTGTGTGTGTGTGTGTGTGTGTGTGTGTGTGTGTGTGTGTGTGTGTGTGTGTGTGTGTGTGTGTGTGTGTGCGTGCGTGCGTGTGTGCGTGCGTATGTGTGAATGTGAGTCTGAACAACAGCGCCCCTCCCTTAACATGTGTGGTCAGAAAAGGTTACTGCAGGCTACAGACACGGACGCATACATACCCACACACACGGCCACGTATAGGAGCGCTGTGACCACCGCTCAAAAAGAGGAAAAATGTGCCACAGAGGCACAAAAATCCAGGTCCAGGCACTCAGGTGGATTTAACAATAAAAGGCCTTTATTAAATGGGCTAGAACATTATTAAAAAACACCAACGCGTTTCGGCAAACGCCTTCTTCAGGGTGTTACTGAACAAAGACAAGATGTAGGCCTAATTATAGGCCTACCAGGTGTGTCCACAGAGAGGACCTGCAGTCTGCAGCCTGCAGGCCCCCTGGTGGCATCCTACTCATGTTTTCTACATATGGATGAAAGCACAAAAACAGGGTAACCCTACAGTCTGTTAAGACACTTTACCATGGTTATAGATAGAGGATTAAATGGCAACATTAGGACCAGTGTACAATACAACAGTGCTTATGCTTATAAGCAAATTAGGTTTGTTTATGGTTATGTCATAGAGACATGCTTATATACTGTAGGGGCATTTGACAGGGGAATTTAACTCTATGATGTGCATTTGAGGGCCCCTGAACTACTGACTGACTGACCTACTTTCTGGGTGTGAGTATAGTTGAGGATAAAGTTATCTATAAAAGGCAGGTACACACTGTATGATATGGAAGTGGTCGGGGACTCATCGGATCATTAACTTCCTTCGTACAAAACAAATGCTTGCAATGGATTCAGAATCATGGCAAACCCCTAGTTAGACCCCTCACATGCTACTTAAAGAAGATTTTTTTCTGGGTATTTTCTTCCTGTAGTATAGTGTTTAGAAAGTCAATGGAAGACCATTTCAGCAGATGTAAAAAAATTATCCTAGGAATTTTGAATTTCAAATGTTGTTAGTTGTGTTACTAGACACCTTTAAACACACATTGGTGAAGAAAAGTCTTGGTAAGGAATTTATTCCCAGATTTGACATTATCCTGATAGTATTCTCTGACTACAAGTCTGCGGTCGAGCCAAATATCTAACCTGCCAGATATTCAGAAACGCTCGGGAAGCTGTCACAGGAAGCTGTCACAGAGTGACAGAATTGCGCAATGATCTTCTCACCAAGCTTTCACGAACAGCAAGCAAAACTAAGGCGAGTAAAGCCTGATCTTGCGTCAGATCAGTGGTTTGGATGGCGTCTGGTGAACTTGCTTTACTTGGCATATATTCAAAATAAGTCTAAAGTTTTAGCGTTACTGCGTTTTATTTGTTTCGTATTGTTTCGAATATGCTTCATGTGTTTTCGTTATGGCAGCCCATTCCACTCCCCCAAAACCTGACAAAAGTTACTATATCCTGCTATATATAGCATCAGTCCTACCTTGTATTTCCCTGTAGCTGTGGTGTATGCTGCATGTGATTTGTGACATGTGCTAATGGATGTTTGACCACACAAAATTAAGTTGGTGATTCCTCTAACCTAGGACATTATATTACATTAAATTATGATATTATTCTGTTCCCAAAAAGACAAAGGGGAAAAATATGGCAGAGGCAATTATTTATGTTTTTTTTTCTTTCTCTTTCTTTCTTTCTTTCTTTCTTTCTTTCTTTCTTTCTTTTTCTTTTTTTCAGGAAGACACCTGGATGACATGAAGCAGAAAGAGAGACAGCTAGAAGAGAAGGAAAGGAACCTGCAGGGCCTTTACAACCAAGTAGAGAAACTCACAGTTGACCTGAAGCAAACTAACAAACTACTGAAGCAAAGAGATAGTGAAGTGGAAAAGATCAGCCATACACTGTCAGGGTTGCTGACAGAGAGAGACCAGAAACTAGGAGAGAAAGAAAGGGACCTGCAGGGCCTTAACAGTCAAGTAAGGAAGCTCACAGTTCAGCTGAATGAAAGAGAGAGTGCAGTGAAGGAGATCAGCCAGAGACTGACAGAGAGAGACAAGAAACTAGGAGAGAAAGACACACTACTGACAGAGAGAGACAAGAAACTAGGAGAGAAAGACAAACTACTAGCAGAGAGAGACAAGAAACTAGGAGAGAAAGACAAACTACTGACAGAGAGAGACAAGAAACTAGAAGAGAAAGACAAACTCCTGACAGAGAGAGACAAGAAACTAGGAGAGAAAGACAAACTTCTGAAGGAAAGTGATACAATAGTGAGAGAAAAAGACACACAAGTGGAGCAGAAAGACAAACTTCTGAAGGAATACAATACAATAGTGAGAGAAAAAGACAGACAAGTTGAGCAGAAAGACGAAAAGCTGAGGAAGATGAAGAAGGAGTTGGATGATGTCATCAGTGATAAAAGTCATGCGGAGGAAGAGAAGAACAAAGAGATGACAACAGTGAGAGAAGAGTCAGAGAAACTGCTGAAGCAAAGAGATAGTGAAGTGGAGAAGATCAGTCATACACTGACAGGGTTGCTGACAGAGAGAGACCAGAAACTAGGAGAGAAAGACAAATTACTGTCAGAGAGAGACATTAAACTAGGAGAGAAAGACAAACTACTGACAGAGAGCGACAAGAAACTAGGAGAGAAAGACAAACTTTTGAAGGAAAGTAATACGAAAGTGAGAGAAAAAGACAGACAAGTGGAGCAGAAAGACGAAGAGCTGAGGAAGATGAGGAAGGAGTTGGATGATGTCATCAGTGATAAAAGTAATGCGGAGGAAGAGAAGAACAAAGAGATGACAACAGTGAGAGAAGAGTTAGAGAAGAGTCGGAAACATTGTTCCGAGTTGGAGGAAGAAAATCAGAAAACGAGAGAAAACATTCCAGCAGTAAGTGTAGGACTGATGACATGTGAGGAAGGAAAGGGGATAATAGAGTCATGGTGGATGAGCTTTCCTATGCTGATAGCTGCAGCAATACTGGCCTATCTGGTATGGCCCCTCATAGAACTTGATTGATTAATTGATTGAAGACTTTATTAGAAGTTTGCATAGGAAAAGGTACAGTTTCATGACGGTACAGTTCACTGGTACAAGGTCTACTAAAAGGAGATCCATGAAAAGACTAAGCTTATTTCCACTGGAAACCATTGAAGTATCTCATATAACATTGAATGACAGACAAATAGAACACAGTACTATGCAGTAGATATGTAAAGAAAAAGAAAAAAGAAAACAGTAAGTCTAAACAAACAGTATATACAAAGAAGGGGCAGGGGAGGGTAGGGTTGGGCTAGGTTAGTTTTTTACCAGTTGCGAACGGCTGCTGCCTGTAAGTGATTTTTCAGGGCAATTTTAAAGGATGCTAGTGATCCACACTCCTTTATGACCTTCGGTAAGGCTTTCCACATTTTGGTGGTATAGCAGAAAAAAAGAGTTTGACCCTTTGTTGGTTTTGACTCTGGGTTGAAAGTGATCTGTGGCGCTGCCTCTGGTGTTGTAATTATGGACATCCTTAATGTTTATAAAGTATTTTGACAGGTACTTGGGTATCATAGTGGTGTAGTGTATCTTGTACACCAGGCCCATTGCAAGTTGCTGTACTCTGTCATCTACTCTGAGCCATCCCACTCTTAACTGGTGAGTAGCGGTGAGGTGAGTCTGATAGGGAAGGTGAAGTAGGACCCTAATTAGTTTATTTTGGGCTGTTTGGAGTTTAGTTTTCAGGGCTTGTGGGGCGTCACGATACCATACGTGGACTCCGTAGTCAAAGAGGGGCTGGATTATTGCACCAGCTATGGTCTTCAGTGTGTTGAAATTGACCATTGGGGCGATCCTCTGTAGGAAACGAGTTTGTTGGTTGATTTTATTTATTACTTTAGAAGTCATCTTTTCACTGGAAAGATTAGCTTCAAGGATACATCCTAAGTAAGAGATTTCGTTTTTTCGTGTTATGACCTTGTCACCCACTTTGAGTGTGAAGTTATCGACTTTTTTGAGGTTATGATATGATCCAAAGAGGATGGACTCAGTTTTTCCCAGGTGAATTGATAATTTGTTGTCATTAAGCCATGTGCAGATCTTACTTAGTTCAGAGTTAAGTGTCTTTTCAACCTGCAAGTGGTCCTTGCCCGAGACTAGGAGAGCCGAGTCATCCGCGAACAGGAACAGGTTGCAGTCACAAGCAGATGCCATGTCGTTCACGTATATTAGGAACAACAGAGGTCCCAGTATGCTACCTTGAGGAACACCACAGCTTACTGGGAGGGGGGGGGGGGGGGGGGGGGGGACACGGTACCGTTAATCTCCACCACCTGTTCCCTCCCCACCAGGTAAGATTGCATCCAACTCACTGCTGCATTGTCAAGACCGATGGCTTTTAGTTTCTCAATCAGAATAGAATGATTTACGGTGTCAAATGCCTTCTGGAGGTCCATCATGACCATGCCGCTATATTTGCCGTCATCCGCTTCGCGTTTGATTTGGTCAGTCAAATAGAGAAGGTATGTGTCAGTGGAATGAGATTTTCTGAATCCAGATTGGAACTCGTAAATCAGATTATTCTCATCGAGATATCTTGCTATCTGTTCGTAGACTATTTTCTCCATGACTTTGGATATGGAGCTAAGAATGGAAACGGGACGGTAGTTTCCAGGGTCTAGTTTGCTACCTTTTTTATGCAGGGGGGTTACTTTTGCTAGTTTGAAGTCCTGTGGGACATGACCCTGTTCGATGGAAAGGTTAATTATGTGGGTAATGATCGGTGCAATGGTGGCGGCTTAATCTCTGAGAAATCTAGCTGGAATTTTATCAAGGCCAGTGGCCTTGTGTTGAGGTAGGGCGCTCAGTTTTTTAAACACTTCATCAGTTGTCACTGTGGCAAGTTTAAAGCTGTCTTTTCTGACCTGGTAAAAAGTGAAAAAGTTCCAGAAGGAAGTGTAGAACTGATGACATGTGAGGAAGGAGAAAGGAGAATCAGTCATGGTGGATGAGATGTTGTACTAAAATGTATTACTACTGTATGTAACACATGGTTTTTTTACAGTTATGTTAATCAGCATCACATTACATACAGGGTACTATAAACAGAAAAGCTCAACTGATGTATATTTCTTTACTATATCTCCAGGAATCATGTACATATGTTTAGAATCAACAATATTTCATTACATTTTCTTTTGTAAAGAGCTTCTGGAGTTTTTTGTTAATTAATCTGATGATGATGATGATGATGATGATGATGATGATGATTTATTTTATTAAAAATCTCAAATATTATAACTAAGAAATTTTTTATATATACAGTACAAATGGTAGTTTTTTTATGTTTTAGTTTTTCTCTATGTGTGTAGTAGGGCGTTGATCTTTGTACATGTTGGGAAGCCAGTGTATGTATATACAATATGTGTATGCTGTTCCTTATATGAGTTGTTATAAAAAAAAAGTTAAATAAAAAAGTAAAAAAAAAAGGATTCATTAATTTCCTAAGAGAACCACAACAGTGGCGGAGACCCTAACCCTAAAACATTAATAACCCTATCCCTAACCCTATAACGACACGCAAAGCCACATAGTCGGAGCAATGGGATGTCGTGGGATAGAGTATTTCATACATGTACATCAATTCATATTATGCACTTTTGCAGAATTGATTGTAAACTAAAACTGTTTCAGACGTTTTATATCAGGAAGATTACGTGTCCATTCATATAAACACTGCAGTAGAACAGGGCTACAGTAATTAACATGTGTTAATTACTGTAAACACCTCAGCTGTAGAAAAATATGTATCCTGTGAAAGGAAGACCATCATATTGTTTTTGTGGAGTTTATTGACAGATTCATAATTCATAAATAACAGTGACGTTTTATGAAACAAAGTCTCTTACAAAGAGAACGGTGTTACTTGAGGACAGCAGATTACCTGTTAAACTAGTTTTATAGTTTTATGTTTGTCACGGTGGCTTCATTCTGTGGTTTCTTATGACGGATTAATGATGGTATGAACGACATTTAAAGAATTTGCAGTCACTGCCAGGACTCCTAACCTTTCAGAGGTGAACAAACTTTTAGTTTGGGGGTTGTTGTGGGGTTTCTATGGTGATTGTTGTTGTTGTTGTTGTTGATGATGACCCCCAGACTTATTTCATGTAGAGTAACCCCAAAATCCCCCAAATCCTTTGGGTTCAATGGAGGAGTGGTGCCTTCCATGGAAACCATGTCCCTTTTCTGATTGGACAACATAATGGATTTGAGGATTGGTCAAGCTTCAGGTGACATCACGTATAGCCTATAAATTGGCAACCACACTTACAGTACAATTTCCCAGAATTGCACCTTTCTAGTTGGATTGTATAAGAGTGGCGTGGATCGCTATTGTTGTGGGCTTGCTGAAAGTCGAGACCGTATGTTCTCTCAAATCTTTATAGACCAAGTTTATTCTCCTCAAAATACTGTCCGACGGTACAAAGGCGGGGCCTTTAACCAATGAGGGAGCAGCTAGCCCACACTGTTTCGTAGGAACAGTATTTCTAGTCTAGTCTAGTTATAATTATTGTTTATACACTTTATTATTTTTCATTATTTTAATGATTATCATTATTATTATTGTATGCATTTCTCAACATTTTCTTTATTCCATTATCACCTCCATGGTGATGGGAGGTTAGACCAGGGTGACGTCAGATGGTTTCACAGTTGTATAAGTTGGAGAAGTGAAACCAACATCCTCACTTGAACTCAGAGTCTGCACACAGTTCCCATCAGCAGCATCTTTTCTGTCAACGTCTGCACTCAAAGGTAAAATGCCTCTACTTTGTCTCTGCCACTGGGTGTGAATTCATTAGGATCTTAGCAGAAGATGATTTCTCCTCACATGTCCTAAGTCACACAAATGAAATACATGTAAAATTATTACAAATGTATGTGACCTTAGAAATACCTAAGACAATAGTTGTATTCTCACATAATCGTGGAAAAGTGTGGATGATGTGAGATGAACTATAACTACATCCAAGTCTAGTTTGAAATTTGAGGTTGAGATCTATAAATAATGTTAAAGATGAACGTATACTATACTTACTTAGGATTAGTGTCTTTATGTTGTCCTGTATGATGTGATCAGTGTGTTGTATTCTACATTGTGATGAGGTTTTATTGCATGATTTGATGAGTGTGTTATGAATGTTGTGTATCGATGACAATTGTATTGATGTTGGTTGAGTAAATGAAACAAAGTGTCTTACAAAGAGAACGGTATAACTTGAGGACAGCAGATTACCTGTTAAACTAGTTTTAATTAGTTTAATGTATTTTGTTTGTCACGGTGGCTTCATTCTGTGGTTTCATTCTGGTGTCACGCTTCATACAAAAGGTATTCTATGTTGATGAAAGTATTAACTTAAGCCATGCATAGGTGTTGTATGTTGTATGTATGGTATGCCAGTAGAACAAGAAAAACAGATAATTATCAGATGACAGATTAATGATGGTATGAACGACATTTAAAGGAATTGCAGTCACTACCAGGACTCCTAACCATTTGCAATAGAGGTGAACAGACTTTTAGTTTGGAGCTGGTGGTGTTGGGTTTCAATGGTGATTGTTGATGTTGTTGACCCCAGACTTATTTCATGTAGAGTAACCCCAAAAGTCCATTTAATTGAATTCGATGGAGGAGTGTCCCTTTTCTGAGCGGCTGTGGACATTTTAGTTATTTATTAGTGCCCATGCTGCTACCAACATCTATGCATTCTATCACTCTTTTTGCATTTCATTGATGTCATTAAGATAATTCTGTTGTACACTTGTGTTCAATGACAAAATAAAATCATCCATCCATCCAACTACTTCTAACCTAAATGTAAAACAAAATGGAAATAAATAAATGTAGTATGTAATGACAACAAGGAGGTTCTTTAACTATTCTTAACTGTTTTAATTAACGTTGTGTTTCCTCAGGTGACTTGGCTATGCGGCGGCATGCTGTACGTGAGGATCATTATCCACACCCTCCAATTAAAGGTAATGCTAAAGATAAGGTCATTTCAATCTTTTAATTGTGTTTAATTGCTTTTGATATGCCAGAGGTCCAGGATTTTTCTTATTATCATGGTCCACCTGATATTCTTGCGAGGCCAGATCTAGGCATAGGGAGGAGGGGCAATGCCCCCCCTAAATGCCTTGTCTGCCCCACCAAACGTGATGGCATGCAAAAATCTAAAATTTCAAATATATTCATGATTTGATTTCATCATCAAAAAAATAAAATAATCACTCTGCCTCCAGAGACACACAATTAAACACACAATTAAAAATAATGCTCAGCCCGTTGGTGCGTATAGCGAGTCGTGTCGTGACCAGCAGACACAGAGCACAGACACACACACCCCTTCTCTGTGCATGTTGTTGAAAAGAATAATACCATTCAACTTGGGCATGGACGGGTGGCCTGCTGTAGCTGCTGCTCATCCCTCTTACCTGTACATTTGCCTCTTGTTCCAAATAAATCCTTAAAGGACAACTCCGCCCTAAATAACATCTAGGCAATTTGTTCTACTTATATTGATCCCAAATGATTGGGTCTATTAGGCAGAAATGCTCCTGTTGGCCAGTTTCCCAAGCAGAACCCAGCAGCCCTCCTAGCTTAGGGCAACCACACTAATTATAAGTATGTTTATAATGTATCATAGACATGGGATGCAAATTAATAAATAAAGGTGATAACTAAAAACTAACAATTAACAATAGTCCATTCATTTCAACCAATTTAAATGTAAACCCTATAGGCCTATATACTCAACACAGCCTTAGACTTCAAAGGAAGAAGGATATAATGGACACGTATCTTAAATTCACAACAAAGGAATTTTAGAACAAATATATAGATATCTCTAAATATCACAAATGAATGTCATTGCAGGGGAGGACAATGACAAAATGATTGACATCCTGAAGGAGACTGGCTGCATCCGCTCTGAGCTGGTGGAGCAGGCGTTCAGGGCCATCGACAGGGCTGACTACTGCATGGAGGAGTTCAGGGGCGACGCCTACAAGAAGGATAAGGCTTTGCGTCATGGTCACATCCACCTGTCAGCTCCCAACATCTACTGTGCGGTGATGGAGGCCTTGAACCTCCGTCCTGGACTCTCCTTCCTCAACCTGGGCAGCGGGACTGGCTACCTCAGCACCATGGTCGGCCTCATCCTGTGTGAGTGTTCCAGCCACGCAAAGCCAGGAGAGTCTAATCATTAGACTCTAATGTGAAGAATCCTCAACTTCAGGGCCCCCGGACCTCCACGGACCCCCAGGGACCCCTTGCCACCGCCGCCAAATAGTGCAAAAATGACCAAATCAACACCCCAACTTAAGAGTCCTTCACCTTAATTGGTTTAACTTAGTTCCGCCCCCTCCTCTGATTGGCCCAAACTTTATTTGGCTTTACTCATCAACCGTTTGTCGTACATACTTGTGGGTGGTGTCAATTAACTTCAATAAGAGTCCTTCACCTTAACAATGTTGCTGCCATTTTAAACATAGCTGTAGTAAGCAGCTGCCAAATTGTCCTTACCTTTTAACGTGGGCACGTGCACGCATAGTGCATGATCTGTGCGCGACTCATGTAGTAGACCGGTAGACAAGATGACAGCTTTCGAATAAAAAAAAGCCATTGGAATAGACAAATCCATTGCCAGGCTGTTACCCCTGCTGTAGCCGCCGGTGTTACATAAGAAAACATTGGAAACGGCCAGTTGTGCGCTATGGTAACACGTGGACACGTTCGCGCACATAGCAGACGATATGTGCGCGGATCATATGCCAGGCGGCACAAGAATCGAAAAGCTATCAAATTTTAAAAAAGGACGATGAAAGACAATGAAATGAACGTGCTGCTCCTTCCTCTGTTTACAATGTAAACAGATGGGACGGAAGCTACGATTGGGCCTTGGACAGGATACAGAAACCTAGATCCGGTCAGAACCGGAAATACGGCAGGATACAGTTAGGGGGCGCGCCTAATACTCCGAAACGGCCATATACAGCGATCATACTTTTAATTGTTTCATAATGATTAAAGCTAATTAAATTTCCGGGAACGACGGGCATCGCAGCGTGGTACAGCGGGAAATCAACGGTTTCGACGGGGATCGCAGAGTATGAGTTAATTGGTTTAACTTTGCCCCGCCCCCTCCTCTGATTGGCCGAAACTTTATTTGGCTTTACTTTGTCGTACAAACTTGTGGGTGGAACCAATGCCACTTACAGGCCTCTTTGTGTATACTGTGACCTGACGGTTGCTTATCTCCCGATTAGGGAGTCTTACTGGTCATTAGAGTCTAATGTGAAGAATCCTCTAATAGAATAGAATAGAATAGAATAGAATAGAATAGAATAGATATCCCCTTTTGGCTTAACTGTGGTGGATTAATAGTTTTGTTTTATAATTTTTCCTACAGGTAAATATGGAGAGAACCATGGGGTTGAGCTGCATGCTGACGTGGTTGAATATGCAAAAAAGAAACTGGACTTCATCAAGCGTAGCGAAAGCTTTGACAGGTATCAGATTATTTAAAATAAAATAAAAAGTCTGTTTGTCTGTCTGTCTTTCTCTCTCTCCGGATGAAACTTTATTTTGGCATGCTACTACTCCCATAGTTTTGATGGCACGCACTTGGGCCATATGTCTGCTTGCATTTTGCTAAGAAATACGTTACATAGTTAAATTTATATTAATTTATCCGTGAATACATTTTCTCTGTTGACTTGATTGGGAAAATGCATGGTTACATACATGGTTGTGCGTCCTTTCATAGGTATAAGTTTTGCGAGCCTTGCTTTGAGGTGGGCAACTGTCTGGAGATTGTACCAGGGGGTCGTCAGTATGACAGGGTGTACGTTGGTGCCGGTGTGCAGCGAGAGTATCTGGACTTCATGAAGTACCTGCTTAAAGTGGGAGGAATCCTGGTTCTGCCACTGGAGACGGAGGTATTTACAGGGCGCGATTATGGTGTCCATAGAAGATGCCTTGTTGGTCGCGGCTTGTGAATGGCTGAACCGGAGGTAGGAAGCGCTCCGCTGTGTTCACTTGGACCGTGCGGAGGTGCCAAAAGTCGGAGAGACGAAGATTTATGATTCTGTCCCTATCGGGACTTAACTCGGACGTAACTCTGACTTTGCAACGCTCAAGTCCGCTTGAGAAGGCGCGCCTCCGTCGTCTCCAGCAAAAACAAGCGCTCCTTTACAAGGCATCTTCTACGGATCCCCCTCCCTTACCTTAGCCCCAACCCCTTGTTTCCCCTATCCTGTACATATAGTGTTTTTATAACCGATATTATTGAATGTTTTCTTTGCTTGCTATTTGTTATGTCCATAAATTGAATACCAAGGACTTCCAATGTACAAAAAAAGACCATAAAAGGACATACAGTATTTGGGATGTTCCTTTTAGGCAGGGTGTTTAACTGTGCTTGTACTGTACTACATTTCTATTGTATTTACTATACTTGTATACTGTTCTCCATTTTCAATCTATCAATCAATCAATACAATAATAGCTTACAGGGCATACATCCTTGCAACTGAGTGTACACGTTTAATAGGGCTCAACTCTATGCACAAAACGTAATCTCTATTTTTATTAAATCCCGATAACGATTTATTTGTATTTTTATGATGAATATCAAACAGCAATTGCCTTGCATTTTGTATAATAGACTAAAATATTTGCACTTAATTTGGAAATTACAGTTTAGGCAATAACTGATTTTCTTTTTTTCTTTTCTCTGTTCGCAGTTGTTAAAGATCACGCGAACTGGTCTCAAAAAATGGGATTCAGAGAAGATCACTGAAGTGTCCTTTGCCCCCCTGGTGCTGCCTGAACGTAGAGGGGAAAGCAAACTGGAAGCAGCACCACGACGTAAGCTAAAGTGCCTCGACACTGTGTACCACTCTGCCCTAAGATGGGTCACTGGTGACAGCTATGGTACCCATCACTGTACACTCTATGGCAGGGATACTCAAACATCTGAACCGGTGGGCCACATTACAAAAATGACAAGGGGGCCAGTTGATAAAATGACATTACTTGATAACGTTTTGCTTTATTTCCACGTAACTCAAGACATGTGCAATGTGCATTATTTTATGGCTTGGAATTCCATTTATATTCTGTCAATGAATAATAATAATTCTGTGTAATTAGTATATTCCACAAAAACACCAAAACAAACTAATGTACGTCTAAAGTTTTAGCGTTACTGCGTTTTATTTCTTTTGTATTGTTTCGAATATGCTTCATGTGTTTTCGTTATGGCAGCCCATTCCACTCCCCCAAAACCTGTTACTATATCCTGCTATATATAGCATCATCAGTCCTACCTTGTGTTTCCCTGTAGCTGTGGTGTATGCTGCATGTGATTTGTGACATGTGCTAATGGATGTTTGACAACACAAAATTAAAAGTTGGTGATTCCTCTAACCTAGGACATTATATTACATTACATTAGGATATTATTCTGTTCCCAAAAAGGGGAAAAATATGGCAGAGGCAATTATTTATGTTTTTTTCTTTCTCTTTCTTTCTTTCTTTCTTTCTTTCTTTCTTTCTTTCTCTTTTTTCAGGAAGACACCTGGATGACATGAAGCAGAAAGGGTTGCTGACAGAGAGAGACCAGAAACTAGGAGAGAAAGAAAGGGACCTGCAGGGCCTTAACAGTCAAGTAAGGAAGCTCACAGTTCAGCTGAATGAAAGAGAGAGTGCACTGAAGGAGATCAGCCAGAGACTGACAGAGAGAGACGAGAAACTAGGAGAGAAAGACACACTACTGACAGAGAGAGACAAGAAACTAGGAGAGAAAGACAAACTACTAGCAGAGAGAGACAAGAAACTAGGAGAGAAAGACAAACTACTGACAGAGAGAGATAAGAAACTAGGAGAGAAAGACAAACTTCTGAAGGAAAGTGATACAATAGTGAGAGAAAAAGACACACAAGTGGAGCAGAAAGACAACGAGCTGAGGAAGATGAAGAAGGAGTTGGATGATGCCATCAGTGATAAAAGTCATGCGGAGGAAAAGAAGAACAAAGAGATGACAACAGTGAGAGAAGAGTCAGAGAAACTACTGAAGCAAAGAGATAGTGAAGTGGAGAAGATCAGCCATACACTGACAGGGTTGCTGACAGAGAGAGACCAGAAACTAGGAGAGAAAGACAAATTACTGTCAGAGAGAGACATTAAACTAGGAGAGAAAGACAAACTACTGACAGAGAGAGACAAGAAACTAGGAGAGAAAGACAAACTACTAGCAGAGAGAGACAAGAAACTAGGAGAGAAAGACAAACTACTGACAGAGAGAGATAAGAAACTAGGAGAGAAAGACAAACTTCTGAAGGAAAGTGATACAATAGTGAGAGAAAAAGACACACAAGTGGAGCAGAAAGACAACGAGCTGAGGAAGATGAAGAAGGAGTTGGATGATGCCATCAGTGATAAAAGTCATGCGGAGGAAAAGAAGAACAAAGAGATGACAACAGTGAGAGAAGAGTTAGAGAAGAGTCGGAAACATTGTTCCGAGTTGGAGGAAGAAAATCTGAAAACGATAGAAAACATTCCAGCAGTAAGTGTAGGACTGATGACATGTGAGGAAGGAAAGGGGATAATAGAGTCATGGTGGATGAGCTTTCCTATGCTGATAGCTGCAGCAATACTGGCCTATCTGGTATGGCCCCTCATAGAACCCGGTAAAAAGTGAAAAAGTTCCAGAAGGGAGTGTAGAACTGATGACATGTGAGGAAGGAGGAAGGAGAATCAGTCATGGTGGATGAGATGTTGTACTAAAATGTATTACTACTGTCTGTATGTAACACATGGTGTTTTTTTTTTACAGTTATGTTAATCAGCATCACATTACATACAGGGTACTATAAACAGAAAAGCTCAACTGATGTATATTTCTTTACTATATCTCCAGGAATCATGTACATATGTTTAGATTCAATATATTTCAATTCAATATATATTTCATTACATTTTCTTTTGTAAAGAGCTTCTGGAGTTTTTTGTTAATTAATCTGATGATGATGGTGATGATGATGATGATGATGATGATGATGATGATGATGATGATGATTTATTTTATTAAAAATATCAAATATTATAACTAAGACATTTTTTATATATACAGTACAAATGTTAGGTTTTTTATGTTTTAGTTTTTCTCTATTTGTGTAGTAGGGCGTTGATCTTTGTACATGTTGGGAAGCCAGTGTATGTATATGTTACAGTATGTTCAAGAAACCAGTAAAAGTTGTCAAGGAGCACTCGTTTTGACGTTCACCACACACTAATCACCACCAGATGGCGACGTCAGCCACTGGATAAGAGAGTTACGTCACGCTTTGAACTCGCCGCAGACCGGAAGTGTTTACTCTTTATTTACTAGCCTAGCCTAGCCTAGCCTAGCCTAGCCTAGCCTAGCCATTAGCTCCATTGTAGTCACTTGGACAGGGCGTTTAACGTGCGCTTGCCCAGGCCTTACGGCCTGGGCATAAATATAACGATTGCATTCACCACGGCTTCGTAACTCGCGCGGCGCTCCGCCGGCCGCGCGGCCCTGGCCCGCTCTTCGCGGCCACTCGCGCCTGCGGCGCTCGAGGGCGAAGAGCAGGACCAAGGTCCGCTGGCCTTCGCGCCGCTTGGGGCTTCGTGGACCCAGGGGGGCCTCGTAACTCGTTTGGGCTTCGTGGATACAGGGGGGCTTCGGTAGCCGCTCGCAGTGTCGTGGACAATAGAGCGGCGCACCGCCTGGAGTACGTTGTTATGGCGACCGCTTGCTCCGCCCCGTGCCGCACCACGAGTGCTCCGCGTCTCGAATGTGCTGTTTCTCTAATATACTATGACATATACAATATGTGTATGCTGTTCCTTATATGAGTTATGTTATAAAAAAATCACACCCGTGTGAAGTGGAGCTGTGTGTGTGTGTGTGTGTGTGTGTGTGTGTGTGTGTGTGTGTGTGTGTGTGTGTGTGTGTGTGTGTGTGTGTGTGTGTGTGGATCATGTGTACCGATTTTTGTGACATTTGAAGAAAATATGTAGGAAAAGGAGCAAAAAGTGTGTTTTGGAGAAAATTCAAGATGGCGGAAAATCTATCACGGCTTAAATGGGCGTGGCCTATATGGGGAGATGCGTCATGACCCAAGGAATCCAGGGAAAAAATATTTTTAATTTTCCGACCTACGGTTCAAGAGTTACAGGCCAAAACGTTAAGTGGGGTGTTATGGCGCCACCATGCGGCCAAATGACACAATTATTTTTTATTTAATCCTTGAAATCATTATGAACCTCCTCTCCAAGTCTTGAAACTCTAGCCCCTATGGTTTGCGAGAGACAAATAATTGAATGTGAGTTTTTGCGATTCCCATTATAAGTCAATGGGGAAAATTAATTCACTAATAAATTAATATCAATTAAACTATTGAACCTTTCTCTTAGCAAGTTACTAGCCCACGATTCCCGAGTAAGCCGGTCGATTTGACATATGGCGCGAGTGTGTGGTGGCAAAACTGTGGGACTAGTAGCGTGCCGAAGTTTAGGAAGTTCAGGCTACATACAGACACACACACAGACAGACAGACAGACCCACACGGCCACGTATAGGGAGCCTGTGCTTCACACAGCTCCAAAAAAAGTTAAAAAAAAAAGTAAAAAAAAAAAAGGATTCATTCATTTCCTAAGAGAACCACAACAGTGGCGGAGACCCTAACCCTAAAACATTAATAACCCTATCCCTAACCCTATAACGACACGCAAAGCCACATAGTCGGAGTAATGGGATGTCATGGGATAGAGTATTGAATACATGTACATCAATTCATATTATGCACTTTTGCAGAATTGATTGTAAACTAAAACTGTTTCAGACGTTTTATATCAGGAATTTACGTGTCCATTCATATAAACACTGCAGTAGAACAGGGCTACTGTAATTAACATATTAATTACTGTAAACACTGCAGCTGTAGAAAAATATGTATCCTGTGAAAGGAAGACCATCATATTGTTTTTGTGGAGTTTATTGACAGATTCATAATTCATAAATAACAGTGACGTTTTATGAAACAAAGTCTCTCACAAAGAGAACGGTGTTACTTGAGGACAGCAGATTACCTGTTAAACTAGTTTTATAGTTTTATGTTTGTCACGGTGGCTTCATTCTGTGGTTTCTGATGACAGATTAATGATGGTATGAACGACATTTAAAGAATTTGCAGTCACTGCCAGGACTCCTAACCTTTCAGAGGTGAACAAACTTTTAGTTTGGGGGTTGTTGTGGGGTTTCAATGGTGATTGTTGTTGTTGTTGTTGTTGTTGTTGATGATGACCCCCAGACTTATTTCATGTAGAGTAACCCCAAAATCCCCAAAGTCCTTTGGGTTCAATGGAGGAGTGGTGCCTTCCATGGAAACCATGTCCCTTTTCTGATTGGACAACATAATGGATTTGAGGATTGGTCAAGCTTCAGGTGACATCACGTATAGCCTATAAATTGGCAACCACACTTACAGTACAATTTCCCAGAATTGCACCTTTCTAGTTGGATTGTATAAGAGTGGCGTGGATCGCTATTATTGTGGGCTTGCGGAAAGGCGAGACCAGTATGTTCTCTCAAATCTTTATGGACCAAGTGCATTCTCCTCAAAAAACTGTCCGACAGTACAAAGGCAGGGCCTTTAGCCAATGAGGGAGCAGTGAGCCCATGTTTCGTAGGAACAGTATTTCTAGTTTAGTCTAGTTATAATTATTGTTTATTTCTCTTTTTTTTTTCTTTATTCCATTATCACCTCCATGGTGATGGGAGGTTAGACCAGGGTGACGTCAGATGGTTTCACAGTTGTATAAGTTGGAGGAAGTGAAACCAACATCCTCACTTGAACTCAGAGTCTGCATACAGTTCGTATCAGCAGCATCTTTTCTGTCAACGTCTCGTCTGCACACAAAGGTAAAATGCCTCTACTTTGTCTCTGCCTCTGCCACTGGGTGTGAATTCATTAGGATCTTAGCAGAAGATGATTTCTCCTCACATGTCACACAAATGAAATATATGTAATATTATTACAAATGTGTGTGACCTTAGAAATACCTAAGACAATAGTCGCATTCTCACATAATTGTGGAAAGTGTGGATGATGTGATATGAACTATAACTACATCCAAGTCTAGTTTGAGATTTGAGCTTGAGATCTATGAATAATGTTAAAGATGAACGTATACTATACTTACTTAGGTTTAGTGTCTTTATGTTGTACTGTATGATGTGTTCAGTGTGTTGTATTGTACATTGTGATGAGGTTGTGATGAGTGTGATGAGTGTGTTGTGTATTGATGACAATTGTGTTGATGTTGGTTGAGTATCTGTGTTAGCCTTAGATTAAGACACACGTAGAGGTATTTCATCAATGCTGACACAATTGCTGTAATGGTCCAACTGCGCAGTACCTTGCTAAACACGCCAAACCGGCACTGTTCATCCTGGTGTCATGCTTCATACAAAAGGTATTCTCTATATTGAGGAAAGTATTAGCTTAAGCCATGCGTAGGTGTGATGTATGGTATGCCAGTAGAACAAGAAAAGCGGATAATTATCTGATGACATATTAATGATGGTATGAACGACATTTAAAGGAACTGCAGTCACTACCAGGACTCCTAACCATTTGCAATAGAGGTGAACAGACTTTTAGTTAGATATCGTCAAATTATTTATTTATTTCTATACTAAGCAGTGCAAGTATCCCAAAAACTTCGGTTTCCTATAACTCCTACATACGTAGTGAGAAAATGAAAATAAAAACATCAATGTGTTCAGTTTACAGTGGTGAAGTGTGCTATTACTTTTTACAGCAATCGGCCAAATGGTGGCGCTGTAGGAAGCCTTCGAAAGTGCGATCTTTGAACAGGTATAGCTCATGCTGTGTTTGAGGTACAGGCATGAAACCTGTATACACGTATGCGTCTCCTCATGCCGAACAACTTTTACCCTCTAACTTTTGACCTCTGACCTTTAGGTCTCCCACAATTCGGAATAATATGAAAAACAGTAAAAATCTATCTCCTCCTGGGTTTTTTTTGTTACGCGCACGAAACTTTTTTCACATGAACTTTGGACCAATACGGTGAGATTGATCAACCAGATTTTTTTTAAAGTGAAATATAATTTTTTAATAATTCAATCAATATTGCGGTTTTATGCAAATTATTCTTCGGTCTCTAAATCATACATGCAAAGTTACACGTTCATGGCATTTGGCAAAGATGTAGAGGGTTAGTCAAAGTATCACTGAAACCAATTTTATTCCAATCGGCCAAAGGGGGGCGCTATACGAAGCGTTTGAAAATTCAAACTTCAAACGGGCATAAGTCATGACTCGTTTCATTTGAAGACATGCAACTTGTTACACGCGTGCTTTGACTCGAGCGGAAGACATCTGTGTCGTTGTTAAGTAAGCTCCGCCCTTCGATTTTCCGCCACTTTGAGCAGTTTGTAAAACGCGTAAACCCGCTTTTATTCTGGAATTTTCGCGTCACGTGCACAAAACTTTTTTTACGTGAACTTTGGACCGATATCTAAAGATCTGTCAGATCGGATTTCTTTAACATTGAAACATGCTTTTTTAAATAATTCAAACAATATTGCATTTTTATGCAAATTATTCTTCTGCCTCTAAAACATACAAGCAAAGTCACATTTTCATGACAAAATAGTGTAGAGGGTTAGTTCAAATATCGCTGAAACCAATCTTACCCCAAATGGCCAAAGGGGGGCGCTATATAATTTTGAGCAGTTTGTAAAACGCTTAAACCCGTTTTTATTCTAGGATTTTTTTTGCAATTTGCATGAAACATTCTACACGCAATCTAAGGACCTTTATCTAACATGCCTATGAAGTGCACACAAAAAAATTATAAAATAATAATAATAAATATAGCTGCAAGCAGCGATAAAGTGTCCAAAGCCAAAAACACCTCAAATCATGAACACAGCCTGGGATGTGCGTGAAATCTTGCAAGCACATTCCCAATAGGTCAAAGAACAGATACCAACCTTCTCACATTGGCCTGTTATAGCGCCACCAGCGGGTCAACTTTTGCATAACACATATTTGGAACAAAATGGACCAATCTTTGACGTCAGTAACGTCAAAGAGAGCACTGCCTGCGATCTTGACATTTTATGCTTTTATAGCCATTGTTTTCTGGCTTGAAGCGAGCCCACAATTGTTTCGAAGGAACAATATTTTTCTAGTTTGGAGCTGGTTGTTGTTGGGTTTCAATGGTGATTGTTGATGTTGTTGACCCCAGACTTATTTCATGTAGAGTAACCCCAAAAGTCCATTTAATTGAATTCAATGGAGGAGTGTCCCTTTTCTGAACGGCTGTGGACATTTTAGTTATTTATTAGTGCCCATTCTGCTACCAACATCTATGCATTCTATCACTCTTTTTGCATTTCATTGATGTCATTAAGATAATTCTGTTGTACACTTGTGTTCAATGACAAAATAAAATCATCCATCCATCCAACTACTTCTAACCTATATGTAAAAAGAAAATGGAAATAAATAAATGTAGTATATAATGACAATAATTTTGAGCTCCTGCATTGTAACAGACAATGCAGGAGGTTCTTTAACTATTCTTAACTGTTTTAATTAACGTTGTGTTTCCACAGGTGACTTGGCTATGCATTATTATCCACACCCCCCAATTAAAGGTAATGCTAAAGATGAGGTAATTTCAATCTTTTAATTGTGTTTAATTGCTTTTGATATGCCAGAGGTCCAGGATTTTTCTTATTATCATGGTCCACCTGGTATTCTTGCGAGGCCAGATCTAGGCACAGGGAGGAGGGGCAATGCCCCCCTAAATGCCTTGTCTGCCCCACCAAACGTGATGGCATGCAAAAATCTATATTCATGATTTGATTTCATCATCAATCTGGCCTCCAGAGACCAGATTCATGTGTCACAATTAAAAATAATGCTCAGCCCGTTGGTGCGTATAGCGTGTCGCGTCGTGACCAGGACACGGAGCACAGACACACACCCCTTCTCTGTGCATGTTGTTGAAAAGAATAATACCATTCAACTTGGGCATGGACGGGTGGCCTGCTGTAGCTGCTGCCCATCCCTCTTACCTGTACATTTGCCTCTTGTTCCAAATAAATCCTTAAAGGACAACTCCGCCCTAAATAACATCTAGGCAATTTGTTCTACTTATATTGATCCCAAATGACTGTCCATTGGGTCTATTAGGCAGAAATGCTCCTGTTGGCCAGTTTCCCAAGCAGAACCCAGCAGCCCTCCTAGCTTATGGCAACCACACTAATTATAAGTATGTTTATAATGTATCATAGACATGGGATGCAAATTAATAAATAAAGGTGATAACTAAAAACTAACAATTAACAATAGTCCATTCATTTCAACCAATTTAAATGTAAACCCTATAGGCCTAAATACTCAACACAGCCTTAGACTTCAAAGGAAGAAGGATATAATGGACACGTATCTTAAATTCACAACAAAGGAATTTTAGAACAAATATATAGATATCTCTAAATATCACAAATGAATGTCATCGCAGGGGAGGACAATGACAAGATGATTGACAGCCTGAAAGAGACTGGCTGCATCCGCTCTGAGCTGGTGGAGCAGGCGTTCAGGGCCATTGAAAGAGCTGACTACTGCGTGGAGGAGTTCAGGGGCAACGCCTACAAGAAGGATCAGCCTTTGCGTCATGGTCACATCCACCTGTCAGCTCCCAACATCTACTGTGCGGTGATGGAGGCCTTGGACCTTCGTCCTGGACTCTCCTTCCTCAACCTGGGCAGCGGGACTGGCTACCTCAGCACCATGGTCGGCCTCATCCTGGGTGAGTGTTCCAGCCACGCAAAGCCAGGAGAGTCTAATCATTAGACTCTAATGTGAAGATTCCTCAACTTCAGGACCCCCGGACCTCCACGGACCCCTTGCCACCGCCGCCAAATAGTGCAAAAATGACCAAATCAACACCCCAACTGGGCTGCTCACAGGGAATTCCCGGGGACCACCGACTCCTGCTGCTCCAACAGGCCTTCACCTTAATTGGTTTAACTTTGCCCCACCCCCTCCCCTCATTGGCCAAAACTTTATTTGGCTTTACTCATCAACCGTTTGTCGTACAAACTTGTGGGTGGTGTCAATTGACTTGATTAAGAGTCACCTTAATTGGTTTAACTTAGCCCCGCCCCTTCCTCTGATTGGCCCAAACTTTATTTGGCTTTACTCATCAACCATTTGTCGTACAAACTTGTGGGTGGAACCAATGCCACTTACAGGCCTCTTTGTGTATACTGTGACCTGACGGTTGCTTATCTCCCGATTAGGGAGTCTTACTGGTCATTAGAGTCTAATGTGAAGAATCCTCTAATAGAATAGAATAGAATAGAATAGAATAGAATAGAATAGATATCCCCTTTTGGCTTAACTGTGGTGGATTAATAGTTTTGTTTTATAATTTTTCCTACAGGTAAATATGGAGAGAACCATGGGGTTGAGCTGCATGCTGACGTGGTTGAATATGCAAAAAAGAAACTGGACTTCTTCAAGCGTAGCGACTTCATCAAGCGTAGCGAAAGCTTTGACAGGTATCAGATTATTTAAAATAAAATAAAAAGTCTGTCTGTCTGTCTGTCTGTCTTTCTCTCTCTTCGGATGAAACTTTATTTTGGCATGCTACTACTCCCATAGTTTTGATGGCACGCACTTGGGCCATATGTCTGCTTGCATTTTGCTAAGAAATATGTTACATACATTTATCTGTGAATACATTTTCTCTGTTGACTTGATTGGGAAAATGCATGGTTACATACATGGTTGTGCGTCCTTTCATACAGTAGGTATAAGTTTTGCGAGCCTTGCTTTGAGGTGGGCAACTGTCTGGAGATTGTACCAGGGGGTCGTCAGTATGACAGGGTGTACGTTGGTGCCGGTGTGCAGCGAGAGTATCTGGACTTCATGAAGAACCTGCTTAAAGTGGGAGGAATCCTGGTTCTGCCACTGGAGACGGAGGTATTTACAGGGCGCGATTATGGTGTCCATAGAAGATGCCTTGTTGGTCGCGGCTTGTGATTGGCTGAACCGGAGGTAGGAAGCGCTCTGCTGTGTTCACTTGGACCGTGCGGAGGTGCCAAAAGTCGGAGAGACGAAGATTTACGATTCTGTCCCTATCGGGACTTAACTCGGACGTAACTCGGACTTTGCAACGCTCAAGTCCGCTTGAGAAGGCGCGCCTCCGTCATCTCCAGCAAAAACAAGCGCTCCTTTACAAGGCATCTTCTACGGATCCCCCTCCCTTACCTTAGCCCCACCCCCTTGTTTCCCCTATCCTGTACATATAGTGTTTTTATAACCGATATTATTGAATGTTTTCTTTGCTTGCTATTTGTTATGTCCATAAATTGAATACCAAAAAAAGACCATAAAAGGACATACAGTATTTGGGATGTTCCTTTTAGGCAGGGTGTTTAACTGTGCTTGTACTGTACTACATTTCTATTGTATTTACTATACTTGTATACTGTTCTCCATTTTCAATCAATCAATCAATCAATCAATCAATCAATACAATAATAGCTTACAGGGCATGCATCCTTGCAACTGAGTGTACACATTTAATAGGGCTCAACTCTATGCACAAAACGTAATCTCTATCTCTATTAAATCCCAATAACGATTTATTCGTATTTTTATGATGAATATCAAGCAGCAATTGCCTTGCATTTTGTATAATAGACTAAAATATTTGCACTTAATTTGGAAATTACAGTTTAGGCAATAACTGATTTTCCTTTTTTCTTTTCTCTGTTCGCAGTTGTTAAAGATCACACGAACTGGTCTCAAAAAATGGGATTCAGAGAAGATCACTGAAGTGTCCTTTACGCCCCTGGTGCTGCCTGAACATAGAGGGGAAAGCAAACCGGAAGCAGCACCACGACGTAAGCTAAAGTGCCTCGACACTGTGTACCACTCTGCCCTAAGATGGGTCACTGGTGACAGCTATGGTACCCATCACTGTACACTCTATGGCAGGGATACTCAAACATCTGACAAGGGGGCCAGATGATAAAATGACATTACTTGATAACGTTTTGCTTTATTTCCACATGACTCAAGACATGTGCAATGTGCATTATTTTATGGCTTGGAATTCCATTTATATTCTGTCAATGAATAATAATGATTCTGTGTTTTTAGCACATTCCACAAAAACACCAAAACAAACTAACGTACGTTTGTCTACTATTTGCCTGCTATCGAGTGGGATAACATTAAAGATAGCTGAGCACAACTCTCTTTCAATTAGCCTGACTGCAAGCGTCAGACTCTATCACACACTTCGTTTTGGGAAGAGAGTCTGAGATTTCGGGCAGACATTCCACTTCTGGGGGGGCGGGCAGGGGGTGGTTTAAAAAAATGTTAAGTTGACTTTCTCTTAATTGCTCCCTCTGAACTTCAAAGGGCTTGTGAGCTGCTGTAATTGATTGAGCCATACAAGTGTCAATAGCTTGTTAGTCACTGAAAGCATCAAAGACTACAATCTGTTTGATGTCTGTAATAAGAGTGGAGGGGGGAATGTGTTTGAATACACACAGATTCGCCTGATTGGCTGAATGGTTTTGAACCAGGCCACCACCCACCACGTGCTCCAAGCCTACAGCACTGATTGGCTTGTCCCTCTCTGAGGGCTGGTGGAAAAAGCTTATTTAATGTGAAGGGCCAGACTACACAACACCACCACTACCAACAGGGGGTGGTGTTGTGCAGTCTGGTTTATTACTCAGGCTATCTTTCAATTGCTTCACAATATTATTTAAATTATGACGTTGCCACATTCAACACAAATGGCTTTTTACAGAAAATAAACTTGTGAAAATTGATAGCTAAGGAAAAAAAAATTAAATCAAACAATCTACTTAACTCTTTCTCAGCTTGAACGCACATATACGCATTATTGCGCAAGAGTGGCCCAGCCTGGTCGCACATATACGCACTAGGTGATTAAAAACGCAATAAATGATAATGATTAAAAAAAAAATATCGGCACACCTTTTTTATCACCAGACCGGCTTACCCAAGTATCGGCACACCCCATCTGCTTGCGAGGAGGAGGGGGGAGGACCCAGAGGGGGATGGGTGTTGTTTTGTCATGGACTTGCTGTGTATACAGCCTTGACTAGCTTAGCAACTTTGACGGAGCCGATTGAAACGAAAATGCTTGGAGTTACGGTACATACCGAGATCATTGATTGTGACCACATTGACGTGCACGAAACGCGCACGCGAAGCTTCCCGGGGGGGGGGGGGGGGAAGGATCCGCCAAATCGCCATTATATTCCAATGGGGAGTTAGAATCTTCGCTGGGTAAGTAAACATGAACCGACGAAAACAAAACAAAAAGAGGCACGTGGGATGTGAAGATGTGCCGATGGCTTGAATGAATGAATGCACTCTAGATCATAATACAATAATAAAAATTCCCGGCTAATCTGAGGACAAGCCATTTTAGCGGAGACTGGGAAAGAGTTAAAATAGATTACCCAGACTGTTTAGCTACCAAATGGCTAATGATGCAGTTGTTAAGTACAGCTACAGTACGTCTCTTCATTTGCATTAGGCCTACAATAATATTTTGGGTATGCTAATTAGTCGGGCAGAGGCAGAGCCACTAGTTAAAAAAAGACAGAAAAAAACGGATGCGCACTTTTGAGGACATTAAAGCTGTACTGTGGAAGCTGCTCAACTAGTGGTCAGTAGCGGTATTGCTTTTTTCGGCCGGAGTCGCCGCGGACCACCGGAACGGGGGTCCGCGGACCACCTCGGCCGTCGCGAGCACCTCCGCCGATACGATTCCGTAGAGCCGTCTCCCATCATTTTTAGACCAGAATTGAGGGAGTAGCAAGCAAGATTCCTTCACCAATGTAAACACAGTTGCTGAGGGAAGCTACTTCCTTTAGAGACAGCAAGACTCGCTGTGATTGGCCGGTGGTGTATGATCGGCGCTGTGATTGGCCGGTAGTGTATCATGTGGGAGATGACATCATTTTGCCGGGAAATTCTCCCCCCCTCACAACTCATAGAAAACATATAAAGAGAAGGCTTCAGAAGCTGAAAATAACAGAGTGGGGGTTCTAAAACTTTAGCGATTTAACAGTTAGGACAATTTTAAGATTTGTTTTATAAAAAAAGTCACATGGTATAACTTTAAGCCGGTGGGCCAGTAAAAATTGTGCAGCAGGCTTGAAGTGGCCCAGGGGCCGGAGTTTGAGTATCACTGCTCTATGGGAATGCAGGCTTATCCTCTCTTTCTGAGAGGCGTGATAAGCGCTATTTAAAGACATCTCAGGAATGCTCCTCCCTTATATTTGTTCTATGTTGGATCAGAACCATAGTCCCTACAGATCCAGGTTATTATGATGATGATGAAGCTCTGAAATGAATGCTCAGTCTTACAGAAAGATACATGTTTTAGTCTCTAAAGATGTGCATGTCACGCTCAGAAGTTGGTCGGTCCCATACATGCACATGACCAAATATGGGCACACAGTAGCGGTCGGATCTGTGGCTCAGTCTAGACAACCAGATCTCCATACAGTATATACTAATATGCTTATAAGCATATTAGGTTTGTTTATGGTTATGTCATAGAGACATGCTTATATACTGTAGGGGCATTTGACATGGGAATTTAACTCTATGATGTGCATTTGAGGGCCCCTGATCTACTGACTGACTGACCTACTCTCTGGGTGCAAGGTACTGTAGTTGAGGATAAAGTTATCTATAAAGGCAGGTACACACTGTATGATATGGAAGTGGTCGGGGACTCATCGGATCATTAACTTCCTTGGGCTAGCCCAAGGAATGTTTTTTTCATACAAAACAAATGCTTGCAATGGATTCAGAATCATGGCAAACCCCTAGTTAGACCCCTCACATGCTACTTGAAGATTTTTTGTCTGGGTATTTTCTTCCTGTAGTATAGTGTTTAGAAAGTCAATGGAAGACCATTTCAGCAGATGTAAAAAAAATTATCTTAGGAATTTTGAATTTCAAACTTTGTTAGTTGTGTTACTAGACACCTTTAAACACACATTGGTGAAGAAAAGTCTTGGTAAGGAATTTATTCCCAGATTTGACATTATCCTGATAATATTCTCTGACTACAAGTCTGCGGTCGAGCCAAATATCTAACCTGCCAGATATTCAGAAACGCTCGGGAAGCTGTCACAGGAAGCTGTCACAGAGTGACAGAATTGCGCAATGATCTTCTCACCAAGGCTTTCACAAACAGCGAGCAAAACTAAGGCGAGTAAAGCCTGATCTTGCGTCAGATCAGTGGTTTGGATGGCGTCTGGTGAAATCTAGCGCAGCGTAGTTCATTGGGACACGGAAGTTAGAGTCCTATATATTCCCCCGGACCCCCCCTTTCATTCGCTAACAGTTCATTCATACATACGCCTCCAGTCAATCCACGTACCTAAGTTTGTTCTCTCTCATTCGCCACTAGCTACTTCTCACACACCCCCTTTTCCCAGGGTATAACTCAGGCGGTCTTTTTAAGCATCTTCAGCTGACCGCTCATTCTTTTCGAGCAGCTGTCCTCCTTAACTTTAATTCCATGATTGATAGGATGGTTGGCTCATTCCATGGTTATTCTACATGTGTTACTACACTGGAGTTGTTATGTTTGATATTAAGATTGTACATTCAATGATGTAAGTGATGTATGTTGTTGTACTGTATTTATGCTCTGCTCTGGGGGTCTGAGATATCAGAATCTGTGTAGGTCGTGTTTCACAGATAAATCTGTATATCATCAGAGCAGAGCCCATCTGCCAAACTCCATGCAATATCATTGCATAAACGTTATGATACTTCAATAAATGGCACGTGTTTCACTCTAAGCTGAAGTGTCTAAATGAACTTGCTTTACTTGGCATACATTCAAAATAAGCCTAAAGTTTTAGCGTTACTGCGTTTTATTTGTTTTGTATTGTTTCGAATATGCTTCATGTGTTTTCATTATGGCAGCCCATTCCACTCCCCCAAAACCTGACAAAGGTTACTATATCCTGCTATATATAGCATCAGTCCTACCTTGTATTTCCCTGTAGCTGTGGTGTATGCTGCATGTGATTTGTCACACGTGCTAATGGATGTTTGACAACACAAAATTAAGTTGATGATTCCTCTAACCTAGGACATTATATTTATTAAGGGAGCTCAGTCTAATACTGAGCCACCGAGGGGTTGACCCGTAGATGGACCTGGCTGAAAAATATGGCAGAGGCAATTATTTATGTTTTTTTCTTTCTTTCTTTCTTTCTTTTTCTTTTTTTCAGGAAGACACCTGGATGACAGCCAGATCAGCCATACACTGTCAGGGTTGCTGACAGAGAGAGACCAGAAACTAGGAGAGAAAGAAAGGGAACTGCAGGAAGAGAGGAACAAAGAGATGACAACAGTGAGAGAAGAGTCAGAGAAACTACTTAAGCAAAGAGATAGTGAAGTGGAGAAGATCAGCCATACACTGACAGGGTTGCTGACAGAGAGAGACCAGGAACTAGGAGAGAAAGACAAATTACTGTCAGAGAGAGACATTAAACTAGGAGAGAAAGACAAACTACTGACAGAGAGCGACAAGAAACTTGGAGAGAAAGACAAACTTTTGAAGGAAAGTAATACGAAAGTGAGAGAAAAAGACAGACAAGTGGAGCAGAAAGACGAAGAGCTGGGGAAGATGAAGAAGGAGTTGGATGATGTCATCAGTGATAAAAGTAATGTGGAAGAAGAGAAGAACAAAGAGATGACAATAGTGAGAGAAGAGTTAGAGAAGAGTCTGAAACATTGTTCCGAGTTGGAGGAAGAAAATCAGAAAACGAGAGAAAACATTCCAGCAGTAAGTGTAGGACTGATGACATGTGAGGAAGGAAAGGGGATAATAGAGTCATGGTGGATGAGCTTTGCTAAGCTGATAGCTGCAGCAATACTGGCCTATCTGATATGGCCCCTCACAGAACCTGGTAAAAAGTGAAAAAGTTCCAGAAGGAAGTGTAGAACTGATGACATGTGAGGAAGGAGAAAGGAGAATCAGTCATGGTGGATGAGATGTTGTACTAAAATGTATTACTACTGTCTGCAGGGCCGGACTTACCATTGGGCAAGGGTGGGCACGTGCCCCGGGGCCTCGGGGGAGGGGGGGGCCTCCGAAAAAAATAAATACAAAATAAAATAAATTATGATGACATTTTAAAGTATTGCAATCCAAATAAAGTGATATTTGTGTTTAGTTACTGTACATTTTGTTTTATTATGGTAATAACATTGAGAGCTTCTGCTCTGCTGGCCGCACTGCATGTAGCTGCTCTGAAAGCTTAGTGCAGTCTAAAGCCCGCCCACTCTATGTATCCGGTACTTTCCACAGACATAGGCTACACACATGCACACACACCCCACTTCTGTATCCGCTTTAGACCCTTCCAATGAGCCAATGAGGATACACAGTCAGATTATGCACGGGCCGGACGGAGGTGAGTTCACGGTGGTCAGGTGGACCGGAGGTGGAATTTTTGCGCGCGCACGAGGGCCTCTTTATTTCCCCTTGCCCAGGGGCCTTATGTCATATAAATCCGGGCCTGACTGTCTGTATGTAACACATGTTCCTTTTTTTTTTACAGTTATGTTAATCAGCATCACATTACATACAGGGTACTATAAACAGAAAAGCTCAACTGATGTATATTTCTTTACTATATCTTTAGGAATCATGTACATATGTTTAGATTCAACAATATTTCATTACATTTTCTTTTGTAAAGAGCTTCTGAAGTTTTTTGTTAATTAATCTGATGATGATGATGATGATGATGATGATTTATTTTATTAAAAATCTCAAATATTATAACTAAGACATGTTTTTATATATACAGTACAAATGGTAGGTTTTTTATGTTTTAGTTTTTCTCTATGTGTGTAGTAGGGCGTTGATCTTTGTACATGTTGGGAAGCCAGTGTATGTATGCAATATGTGTACGCTGTTCCTTATATGAGTTATGTTATAAAAAAAAGTTAAATAAAAAAGTTAAAAAAAAGGATTCATTCATTTCCTAAGAGAACCACAACAGTGGCGGAGACCCTAACCCTAAAACATTAATACCCTATCCCTAACCCTATAACGACACGCAAAGCCACATAGTCGGAGCAATGGGATGTCGTGGGATAGAGTATTTCATACATGTACATGAATTCATATTATGCACTTTTGCAGAATTGATTGTAAACTAAAACTGTTTCAGACGTTTTATATCAGGAAGATTACGTGTCCATTCATATAAACACTGCAGTAGAACAGGGCTACAGTAATTAACATGTGTGTAAACACCTCAGCTGAAGAAAAATATGTATCCTGTGAAAGGAAGACCATCATATTGTTTTTGTGGAGTTTATTGACAGATTCATAATTCATAAATAACAGTGATGTTTTATGAAACAAAGTCTCTCACAAAGAGAACGGTGTTACTTGAGGACAGCAGATTACCTGTTAAACTAGTTTTATAGTTTTATGTTTGTCAAGTTATGTGGCTTCATTCTGTGGTTTCTGATGACAGATTAATGATGGTATGAACGACATTTAAAGAATTTGCAGTCACTGCCAGGACTCCTAACCTTTCAGAGGTGAACAAACTTTTGGTTTGGGGGTTGTTGTGGGGTTTCAATGGTGATTGTTGTTGTTGTGACAGCAGATTACCTGTTAAACTAGTTTTATAGTTTTATGTTTGTCACGGTGGCTTCATTCTGTGGTTTCTGCATGACAGATTAATGATGGTATGAACGACATTTAAAGAATTTGCAGTCACTACCAGTACTCCTAACCTTTCAGAGGTGAACAAACTTTTAGTTTGGGGGTTGTGGTGTCTCAATGGTGATTGTTGTTGTTGTTGACCCCCAGACTTATTTCATGTAAAGTAACCCCGAAATCCCAAAAGTCCATTGGGTTCAATGGAGGAGTGGTGCCCACCATTGAACTCCATGGAAACCATGTCCCTTTTCTGATTGGACAACATAATGGACTTGAGGATTGGTCAAGCTTCATGTGACATCACGTATAGCCTATAAATTGGCAACCACACTTACAGTACAAATTGCCAGAATTGCACCTTTCTAGTTATGGATTGTATGGCGTGGATCGTTATTGTTGTGGGCTCGCTGAAAGGCGAGACCAGTATGTTCTCTCAAATCTTTATAGACCAAGTTTATTCTCTTCAAAAAAACTGTCCGACAGTACAAAGGCAGGGCCTTTAACCAATGAGGGAGCAGCAAGCCCACACTGTTTCGTAGGAACAGTATTTCTAGTTTTGTCTAGTTATAATTATTGTTTATTATACACTTTATTATGTTTCATTATTTTAATGATTATCATTATTATTATTGTATGCATTTCTCTTTTTTTTCTTTATTCCATTATCACCTCCATGGTGATGGGAGGTTAGACCAGGGTGACGTCAGATGGTTTCACAGTTGTATAAGTTGGAGGAAGTGAAACCAACATCCTCACTTGAACTCAGAGTCTGCATACAGTTCGCATCAGCAGCATCTTTTCTGTCAACGTCTCGTCTGCACACAAAGGTAAAATGCCTCTACTTTGTCTCTGCCTCTGCCTCTGGGTTCAATTCATTAGGATCTTAGCAGAAGATAATTTCTCCTCACATGTCCTAAGTCACACAAATGAAATATACGTATGTAATATTATTACAAATGTATGTGACCTTAGAAATACCAAAGACAATAGTTGTATTCTCACATAATTGTGGAAAAGTGTGGATGATGTAATATGAACTATAACTACATCCAAGTCTAGTTTGAGATTTGAGGTTGAGATCTTTGAATAATGTTAAAGATGAACGTATACTATACTTACTTAGGTTTAGTGTCTTTATGTTGTACTGAATGATGTGATGAGTGTGTTGTATTGTACATTGTGATGAGGTTGTATTGCATGATTTGATGAGTGTGTTATGAATGTTGTGTATTGATGACAATTGTGTTGATGTTGGTTGAGTATCTGTGTTAGCCTTATATTAGATTAAAACACACGTAGAGGTATTTCATCAATGCTGACAAAATTGCTGTAATGGTCCAACTGCGCAGCTGTAACAGTACCTTGCTATACACGCCAAACCGGCGCTGTTGCGCAGTTGCACCCACCCCTCTATCTGCTAAGCTATGGCCGACCTAAATGACAATATGATTATACTTCCAACATGTAATTTAAACTGCAGGCATCTGCAACTGTAAAAGTTGTGGCAACACAAATTAATTTAATGCTGACGGGAAACAAACAAAAGCCAGTTGCTTCAAAGTCCAGTGGGACAGTTATTTAGTGGAAATATATATATATAATAATTGAATAACTGAGCACTGTTTTGTTATACAGCCTCTATGAAAGAGTTAAAGTGGAACACACACCGTCTGCGGAGCAGCTGCGGACATTTTTCACTGCACGGCAACTTGTGAAAATACGTGGCATATCGGAGCTGCAGGCGAAATGTGAACGCGCGTCTGAAGCGGCCGGTGTGGGTATGTTCATTGAAAATAATGGGGGCGCCCGTTTTGATGCGCGCCATCCTCAGCCGGTGTGTGTCCCACTTAAGCCCCTCCACTTCATAACCCCTTACATCCCTCCAATCAATAGGAGTCAGGCTAGGTTCAGATCAGTTTCTTAATTGCAATGATGCAACATTTATATACATTCCATATAGTACATCCAACTGTGGGCTTCTAGCCACAACATGAGAAATTACTATAGAAGAAATTCAGCATTAAAACACTATTATATTGTGTCCCACTAGAGGGCTTGATTTATGGTCACATGAAGATCTTAACAATATAACAGTAAGACTCCCTAATCGGGAGATAAGCGACCGTCACGCAATGATTTATACCAAGCATTGACAATATATCACTTACAGTAGAGAAGGATTCATGTGGAATCCCAGTGTTTTTAAGCCTAGCATTTGAACTTTTGACGTAGTTTAAAAACATTTAAGATGTGTTTTATGAGTTATTTTGTCCTCATCCTTTAATATTAGTCTATATACTGTACTATACATGTACAGCATAGCATCAGCCAAAATGTCAGAATTATATCACCTTTTAGGGTGGGTCATTTCCGGGGGATCATTTCCGCTGGCCATTTTTAATTTTTTAAGGGGTCCAAATGTGGTGCTTTTAACCACCGTGTAACAATAATCCCCCTGACTAAACCCCTGTGCTGGACTAATGAACTTCTCACTATACTGTACATAATACTGACTTTTACATTGTATTTATTAGTGCTCATGCTGCTACCAACATCTATGCCTTCTATCACTCCTTTTGCATTGCAACAGTGGAGTTTTATGAAACAAAGTCTCTTACAAAGAGAACAGTGTTACTTGAGGACAGCAGATTACCTGTTAAACTAGTTTTAATGTATTTTGTTTATCACGGTGGCTTCATTCTGTGGTTTCATCCAGGTGTCATGCTTCATACAAAAGGTATTCTATGTTGATGAAAGTATTAACTTGTCTTAAGCCATGCGTAGGTGTTGTATGTATGTATGGTATGCCAGTAGTACAAGAAAAACAGATAATTATCAGATGACAGATTAATGATGGTATGAACGACATTTAAAGGAACTGCAGTCACTACCAGGACTCCTAACCATTTGCAATAGAGGTGAACAAACTTTTAATTTGGAGCTGGTTGTCGTTGATGGGTTTCAATGGTGATTGTTGATGTTGTTGACCCCCAGACTTATTTCATGTATGTAGAGCATGGGTGGGCAACTTTGATGATGGTGAGGGCCACTATATTTCCACCTTCACTCCAGGGGGCCACATTGCATATTGCTATGTCCTACTTTGTCATTCTAAGTATCTCATACAAAGGAAGCAAAAATAGCAGATCTACAAGCTCAAAACGCATCGCAGTTGAGCTTGTAGATCGTCTATTTTTGCTTATTTTGAATTGGAATCCGGAATAATTTGTTGTTCTTTTTTTAATTGGAATCCTGAAATGTAACATTTTGATTAATTTCAAACGCATTTAGTAATACACTAATGTTAACTTTATGAACCTAAATACAAAAACAATGGACATAAAAAAAATACATTCTAATACTACTATACTAGTCATTAAGCTACTAATATAGACTGACGGTATTAAAGCAGGTCATGGTTGTAATTTTAACAGCTGAAATCAATAATATATCAGTATTCTGGTATTAACCAGTGGGCCGCATTAAGCGAAGGTGGGTGCCTCATGTGGCCCCCGGGCCGCCAGTTGCCCATGTATGATAGAGTAACCCCAAAATCCCAAAAGTCCATTTAATTAAATTCAATGGAGGAGTGCCCTCCATATTGAAACCATGTCAATTTTCTGATTGGACAACATAATGGATTTGAGGATTGGTCAAGCTTCACGTGACATCGCGTATAGTTCATTTACTGACGGGAAACAAACCAAAGCCAGTTGCATACTAAATGTGAAAGTCCAAAATTATAACTAAGCACTGTTTTGTTATATACAGCCTCTATGAAATAGTTAAAACACACCGGCTGCGGAGCGGCTGTGGACATTTTATTGTATTTATTAGTGCCCAACTGCCCATGCTGCTACCAACATCTATGCATTCGATCACTCTTTTTGCATTGCATTGATGTCATTAAGATAATTCTGTTGTACACTTGTGTTCAATGACAAAATAAAATCATCCATCCATCCAACTACTTCTAACTTAAATGTAAAACATAAAAAATGGAAATGAATAAATCCCTCTTTTTATGTATTGAGCTCCTGCATTGTAACAGACAATACAGGAGGTTCTTTAACTATTCTTAACTGTTTTAATTAACTTTGTGTTTCCTCAGGTGACTTGGCTATGCGGCGGCATGCTGTACGTGAGGATCATTATCCACACCCCCCAATTAAAGGTAATGCTAAAGATAAGGTCATTTAAAATTTGTAATTGTGTTTAATTGCTTTTGATATGCCAGAGGTCCATAGGGTTTTTCTTATTTGGTCCACCTGGTACTCTTGCGAGGCCAGGCATAGGGAGGAGGGGCAATGCCCCCCTAAATGCCTTGTCTGCCCCACCAAACGAGATGGCATGCAGAAATCTAAAATTTCAAATATATTCATGATTTGATTTTATCATAAAAAAAATAGAATAATCAATCTGCTTCCAGACACCAGATTCATGTGTCACAATTAAAAATAATGCTCAGCCTGTTGGTGCGTATATCGAGTCGCGTCGAGACCAGCAGACACAGAGCACAGACACACACCCCTTCTCTGTGCATGTTGTTGAAAAGAAAATTACCATTCAACTTGGGCATGGACGGGTGGTGTGTGCAAATAATTCTCCCATAGGCCTGCTGTAGCTGCTGCTCATCCCTCATGTACATTTGCCTCTTGTTCCAAATAAATCCTTAAAGGACAACTCCGCCCTAAATAACATCTAGGCAATTTTTGAGCGGTGGTAAACCGCTCCATAGAGTGGCTGTGTGTGTCTGTAGCCTTTTTCCTCAGCGTTTTGCCATAGTAAAACGTGTGTGTGTAGCATAGCCTGTACATCCTAGACCTAAATCCTAGCCTGAAGACGTTATGCAAGCACGACCACCGCTCACTTCACATTGGGTGTGATTTTTTCTATATTGATCCCAAATGACTGTCCATTGGGTCTATTAGGCAGAAATGCTCCTGTTGGCCAGTTTCCCAAGCAGAACCCAGCAGCCCTCCTAGCTTTAGGGCAACCACACTAATTATAAGTATAATATAATATATATAATATAATAATATATCTATCTATAAATGCGACAAATGATCTCTGTCTGTATGTAATCCGCCTATCTCGAGAACCGTTCGTCCCACCAGCTTCAGATTCGGCACGCGCGTTCCCCGCTGCGGTGCGGAGTGCAGTGCCGGGCCTCGACCCGACCCGACGCACGGTTTTCCAGAACCGCCGCGAAACGTTCGGAATCTCCTTATGCGGAGCTGATTGTTGACATCAGGCTGTTCCGGAGGAAATCGGCGCAAGCGCTGACTCATTGTGACATCCATATATGGGCATAGGCAAACAGATGGTCAAAACATAAAGGGTGGGGCATTCATTCCCGATTTCAAATTCGGCACGCGCGTTCCCCGCCGCAGCAGGTAGTGCAGTGCTTGGCCTTGATCCGACCCAATACGAGATTTTCTGGAACCAGCACGAAAGGTTCGGATTCTGATGTCTGACATCAGGGTTTTCCGGAACCGGCACTGGGTCTGCATAGATCTCCATATATATGGGCATAACATTGATGCAGACAGACAGTTTACAGTTTACAGTTTAGGCATTTAGCAGACGCTTTTAATCCAAAGCGACTTACAATAAGCAAATAAACATCACAATAATAAACAAGATTAAGTGTCAGTACATCAAACAGCAATATAACAAATGTGAATGAATATATATCTAGAAAAAAACTATATAATCCGTAAAAAAAAAAGGTTTCTAAAAACCTAAAAACAAATGCTAACTAGCTTCATGTATGGTCATTGATTTTTCCAGTAGTGCTAAGGGTTTAGGTGGAGTCTGAAAAGGTGAGTCTTCAGTCCTCGGCAAAAGCTAGCGAGTGAGTCCGTTGTTCTAAGTGCGACAGGGAGTTTATTCCACAACTTGGGGGCCAGGAGGATACATCTCCATGTATGGGCATAAATGGACACAGGCAAACAGATGGTCAAAGATCTCCATATATGGGCATAAAATGGACGCAGACAGACAGATATCTCCATATATGGTCATAAATGGACACAGGCAAACAGATGGTCCTATGACAACAGGTATAATGGGGTTTGCATTAAAGGGGGAACCGGCACTGTGTCTGCAACACAGTTGGAGGCACAGACAGATACAGAGATCTCCATAATGGGCATAAAGGGACACAGACAAACAGATGGAGGAGGAGACAAACATAAGACAAGCAACAAAGAGTGTGACTGGGAGGACATCGATGATGCAGATTTAAATGACTTTACAGCTTTTGCTGAAGAGATCAGTAGTCGAGATCTGGGTTGGCTGAGGTGCAGACGGAGGAGACAAACATAAGACAAGCTAAATCAACAGCACAAGACTGACAAAAAACAGGTTCTCCAAAAAAACTCAAGCTGAACTCTCCCGCTCCAAAAAAGAAAAAGAAAATAAAAGAGACAAAGACAAACATAAGACAAGCTAAAAAAGCGTGGGACTGGGAGGATGACTTGAATGATGCAGATTTAAGCAGGCTGCGTATTCTGCTTAGAAGAAACAAACAAAAAGCGACAGAGATCTCATATATGGGCTAAAATGGACGCAGATAAACAGATATCTCCATGTATGGGCATATACGGGCATAAAAGGGACACAGACAGACAGATACAGAGATATGGGCATACAATGGACGCAGATATCTCTATACTGTATATGGGCATATATGGGCATAAAATGGACCCAGAACTGTATCTGCAGTGATCTCCATTATGGACATAAAATGGACACCGACAGACAGACAGATACAGATATCTCCATATATGGGCATAAATGGACACAGGCAAACAGATGGTCAAAACGGGTCCTATGACAACAGGTATATTGGGGTTTGCATTAAAGGGCGGGGCATTCATTCCCTATTTACATCGTTCCTGAGTTGGCCAGGTCGCCGACTAGACGCTGGGCCGCCCGAGCTTCTAGTGTTTATAATGCATCATAGACATGGGATGCACATTAATAAATAAAGGTGATAACTAAAAACTAACAATTAACAATAGTCCATTAATTTTAACCAATTTAAATGTAAACCATATAGGCCTATAGCCTTAGACTTCAAAGGAAGAAGGATATGATGGACACGTATCTTAAATTCACAACAAAGGAATTTCAGAACAAATTAAGATATCTCTAAATATCACAAATGAATGTCATCACAGGGGAGGACAATGACAAGATGATTGACAGCCTGAAGGAGACTGGCTGCATCCGCTCTGAGCTGGTGGAGCAGACGTTCAGGGCCATCGACAGGGCTGACTACTGCATGGAGGAGTTCAGGGGCGACGCCTACAAGAAGGATCAGGCTTTGGGTCATGGTCACATCCACCTGTCAGCTCCCAACATCTACTGTGCGGTGATGGAGGCCTTGGACCTCCGTCCTGGACTCTCCTTCCTCAACCTGGGCAGCGGGACTGGGTACCTCAGCACCATGGTCGGCCTCATCCTGGGTGAGTGTTCCACACACACAAAGCCAGGAGAGTCTAATCATTAGATGTGAAGAATCCTCTAATAGAATAGAATATAACAGATCCCCTTTTGGCTTAACTGTGGTGGATTAATAGTTTTGTTTAGAGATGGACCGATTGGAAAATTCTTGGCCGATACCGATCCACCGGTTTTATGAAGGTCTGACCTTTAGCTAAGAACTAGAAAATAGGGTTGCTCTAATACCCTTTTTTTCAGGCCAAGTAGGCCTACAAGACATACTTCAATTTGAGTATCAATAAGCTAGATACCGGTAGATACCTTTATTATCCCAAGGGGGAAATTCAGTAGCTAGATACAAGTTGTCGGTATCAAAAAGGTGGCAAAGGTTACCATGCATTTTTGAAAAGCTCTATATCTGTAGATTATAATTTGGTATGATAACCCTTTCTTAGACACAGCTAAATTGGTGTTATCAGCCGCTAGAGTTGGTGTCCCATTAACTTTACATTACAGGGAAAAAAAGCTAAAAATGAATCTGCTTTAATTAGCATAAGATGGGTCAAACATTCCTGGGGCTAAAACAGCCCCCACAAAAGTGTGAAAAGTGATGAGTCATGACTTTTCATCACTAAACCATAGTCTTGTGGGACAGTTTTTAGCCCTAGGAATTTTTTGTGTGCAAAACAGATGCTTGCAATGGATTCAGCATCATGAAAACCCCCTAGTTTGACCCCTCTTATGCTACTCAAAGCAGATTATTTTTTAGCTTTGTTTTCCTGTAATGTAAAGTTAATGGGACACCAACTCTAGCGGCTGATAACACCAATTTAGCTGTGTCTAAGAAAGGGTTATCATACCAAAATATAATCTACAGATATAGAGCTTTTCAAAAATGCATGGTAACCTTTGCCACCTTTTTGATACCGACAACTCGTATGGCCCATGGACTAAAGAACACTATTGCCAAATCAATCACAATAGTACAATATCCAAAATCACAGACAATATCCAGTCTAATATGACCGTCTGGACTAGGCAGGAGGAAAGCAGGTGACGCATGCTTTTTTTCCCTTCTTTTTGGAGACGACATTGCCACAGGATTATGGAATATATCCTTACATTGCAAAGGTAATCAGCACCATCTGTATTCTGTAGGCTGCCACTAAGTAGAATGGCTGCTACTTGCTAATGTTTACTAGAGCATCATGCTGTGCAGTGCCATAGACACAATTGGCATAAAACCGGTATTTATGTCAGTGACCTGCCGGTCACCGATTCGGACGGTTTGATATCATACCTGCCGATTTTTTATATTGGCCGATTCCGATGTCCATCCCTAGTTTTGTTTTATTATTTTCCCTACAGGTAAACATGGAATGAACCATGGGGTTGAGCTGCATGCTGACGTGGTTGAATATGCAAAAAAGAAACTGGACTTCATCAAGCGTAGCGAAAGCTTTGACAGGTATCAGATTATTTAAAATAAAATAAAAAGTAGACAATGAGAGTTACTGGTGTTGTGTTGTGTTTTTTAGTTTTTGGTTTAGATCTGCTATGTTCAGAGTGCAACACCCGAGCACAACCAAAAATAAAATGTTCATAGTTCTACTGGATTTCGTCCCTCCCTAACATTTTAGTCTAGTTTTGATTTGTTGTCAAAATTGTCAGTATATTTAGTGTTCGTTTTTGTCATCATAGCTTAGTTAGAGTAGTTGCCCTAACAGGGCAACCACTCTACTAGACTTCTGTCTGTCTTTCTCTCTCTCCGGATGAAACTTTATTTTGCCACGCTACTACTCCCACAGTTTTGATGGCATGCTGGGCCATAATGTCTGCTTGCATTTTGCTAAGAAATACATTATATATGTACATTTATATTAATTTATCCGTGAATACATTTTATCCATTGACTTGATAGGGAAAATGCAAAAAAAATAACTTTTGAGATGACTGACATCATAGATGTCTGACATCATAGACCACATGAGACATGAGACATCAGGGATCTACATATATGGGCGTCACGGCAACCACACATGCAATTTCTAAGAATTGCATCTTTCTAGTTTCATTACATTTTTGTCTGTGAAAAACGGACATTATTCATCATAGATTTAGTCGACAATATTAACACTGGTTGTGCGTCCTTTCATAGGTATACGTTTTGTGAGCCTTGCTTTGAGGTGGGCAACTGTCTGGAGATTGTACAAGGGGGTGGTCAGTATGACAGGGTGTACGTTGGTGCCGGTGTGCAGCGAGAGCATCTGGACTTCATGAAGAACCTGCTTAAAGTGCGAGGAATCCTGGTTCTGCCACTGGAGACGGAGGTATTTACAGGGCGCGATTATGGTGTCCGTAGAAGATGCCTTGTTGGTCGCGGCTTGTGATTGGCTGAACTGGAGGTAGGAAGCGCTTCACTGTGCTCACTTGGTCCGTGCGGAGGTGCCAAAAGTCGGAGAGACGAAGATTCTGTCCCTATCGGGACTTAACTCGGACTTAACTCGGACTTCGCAACGCTCAACACGGTGACTCGCTCGCTTTAGCTAGCTTGGCGGTGTCTCACATGGCTCAAGTCCGCTTGAGAAGGCGCGCCTCCGTCGTCTCCAGCGAAAACAAGCGCTCCTTTACAAGGCATCTTCTACGGATCCCCCTCCCTTACCTTAGCCCCACCCCCTTGTTTCCCCTATCCTGTACATATAGTGTTTTTATAACTGCGATATTATTGAATGTTTTCTCTGCTTGCTATTTGTCATGTCCATTAATTGAATACCAAAAAAAAAAGACCATAAAAGGACATACGGCATTTGGGATGTTCCTTTTAGGCAGGGTGTTTAACTGTGCTTGTACTGTACTACATTTCTATTGTAATTACTTGTACTGTTCTCCATTTTTGTCTTATAAAATAATCAATCAATCAATACAATAATAGCTTACAGGGCATACATCCTTGCAACTGAGTGTACGATTTTAATAGGGCCCAACTGTATGCACAAAATGTAATCTCTATATTAAATCCCAATTATTTTTATGATGAATATCAAACAGCAATTCCCTTGCATGTTGTATAATAGACTAATATTTTGCACTTAATTTGGAAATTACAGTTGTCATTTTAGGCAATAACTTTTTTTTTCTCTCTGTTCGCAGTTGTTAAAAATCACACGGACTGGTCCAAAAAGCTGGGATGCAGAGAAGATCACTGAAGCGTCCTTTTCGCCCCTGGTGCTGCCTGAACATAGAGGGGAAAGCAAACCGGAAGCAGCACCACGACGTAAGTTAAAGGGTGCCATGGCATTGCTCCGAAGGTTCATTGTTCCGAAGGTTCATTAGTCCGAATCCCTTAAGTTCTGTTCGGGTCATTTTGACCCGTTTTACATTTTCATTTTGGAAAAAAAAGGTAGAAGTTACATTTTTTTCCACCTGAAACTCACTGGCCTTTAAGATTCTTCTGAGATGAACATGTAAAAAAAATATTTTTGCACTACACCCATGCTACACCCCCCTCATATTTTTTGAACCTTTAGTGCTGTTCGGGTCATTTTGACCTGGAAGCACAGATGCACAGAAATACACAGTATTATGCCAAAACACCAACACACAGTCACCCCCACTTCTAACACCCCCTTCCAAAGCCCCATTCCGACCCCCCCCCCGGATATATGCATCATATATACTACATGGGATGCAAATTAATAAATAAAGGTGAGAACTAAAAACTAACAATTAACAATAGCCCATTAATTTTAACCAATTTAAATGTAAACCCTATATATACTCAACACAGCCTTAGACTTCAAAGGAAGAAGGATATAATGGACATGTATCTTAAATTCACAACGAAGGAATTTTAGAACAAATTAAGATATCTCTAAATATCACAAATGAATGTCATCGCAGGGGAAGACAATGATAAGATGATTGACGACCTGAAGGAGACTGGCTGCATCCGCTCTGAGCTGGTGGAGCAGGCGTTCAGGGCCATCGACAGGGCTGACTACTGCGTGGAGGAGTTCAGGGGCAACGCCTACAAGAAGGATCAGCCTTTGCATCATGGTCACATCCACCTGTCAGCTCCCAACATCTACTGTGCGGTGATGGAGGCCTTGGACCTCCGTCCTGGACTCTCCTTCCTCAACCTGGGCAGCGGGACTGGCTACCTCAGCAACATGGTCGGCCTCATCTTGGGTGAGTGTTCCACCCACGCAAAGCCAGGAGAGTCTAATCATTAGACTCTAATGTGAAGAATCCTCCAATATAATAGAATAGAATATGAATATACATCCCCTTTAGGCTTAACTGTGGTGGACTAATAGGTTTGTTTTATTATTTTCCCTACAGGTAAATGTGGAATGAACCATGGGGTTGAGCTGCATGCTGACGTGGTTGAATATGCAAAAAATAAACTGGACTTCTTCAAGTGTAGCGAAAGCTTTGACAGGTATCAGATTATTTAAAATAAAATACAAAGTAGACAATGAGAGTTACTGGTGTTGTGTTGTGTTTTTTAGTTTTTGGTTTAGATCTGCTATGTTCAGAGTGCAACACCCGAGCACAACCAAAAATAAAATGTTCATAGTTCTACTGGATTTCGTCCCTCCCTAACATTTTAGTCTAGCTTTGATTTGTTGTCAAAATTGTCAGTATATTTAGTCTTAGTTTTTGTCATCATAGCTTAGTTAGAGTGGTTGGCCTAACAGGGCAAAACCACTCTACTAGACTTCTGTCTGTCTTTCTCTCTCTCCGGATGAAACTTTATTTTGCTACGCTACTACTCCCACAGTTTTGATGGCATGCACTTGGGCCATAATGTCTGCTTGCATTTTCCTAAGAAATACGTTATATATGTACATTTATATTAATTTATCCGTGAATACATTTTCTCCATTGACTTGATAGGAAAAATGCAAAAAAAAAAAAACTTTTGAGATGACTGACATCATAGATGTCTGACATCATAGACCACATGAGACATGAGACATCAGGGATCTACATATATGGGTGTCACGGCAACCACACATGCAATTTCTCAGAATTGCATCTTTCTAGTTTCATTACATTTTTGTCTGTGAAAAACAGACATTATTCATCATAGCAATATTAACACTGGTTGTGCGTCCTTTCATAGGGATACGTTTTGCGAGCCTTGCTTTGAGGTGGGCAACTGTCTGGAGATTGTACAAGGGGGTGGTCAGTATGACAGGGTGTACGTCGGTGCCGGTGTGCAGCGAGAGCATCTGGACTTCATGAAGAACCTGCTTAAAGTGGGAGGAATCCTGGTTCTGCCACTGGAGACAGAGGTATTTACAGGGCACGATTATGGTGTCCGTAGAAGATGCCTTGTTGGTCGCGGCTTGTGATTGGCTGAACTGGAGGTAGGAAGCGCTTCACTGTGTTCACTTGCGTCTAGCAGATTACCAAGCGTGTTTAGGAAGGGAGTGCTCGTTTTATGGTTAGATGTCACAGTTATTGTCAACGACATTCAGTTATTGTCCACGACATTGCAAGCGGCGCGAAGGCCAGCGGACCTTGGTCCTGCTCTTCATGCCCGAGCGCCGCAGGCGCGAGTGCCCGCGAAGAGCGGGCACTCGCTATATTAAATCCCAATTATTTTTATGATGAATATCAAACAGCAATTGCCTTGCATGTTGTATAATAGACTAATATTTTGCACTTAATTTGGAAATTACAGTTGTCTTTTTTTTCTCTCTCTGTTCGCAGTTGTTAAAGATCACACGGACTGGTCCCAAAAGCTGGGATTCAGAGAAGATCACTGAAGTGTCCTTTACGCCCCTGGTGCTGCCTGAACATAGAGGGGAAAGCAAACCGGAAGCAGCACCACGACGTAAGCTAAAGCACCTCGACACTGTGTACCACTCTGCCCTAAGATGGGTCACTGGTGACAGCTATGGTACCCATCATTGTACAGTACACTCTATGGGAACGCAGGCATATCCTCTCTTATCCCTCTATTTTTAAAGATATCTCAGAATGCTCGTCCCTTATATTTTCATGTTGGATCAGAAAGAATGTTTTAGTCTCTAAAGATGTGCATGTCATGCTCAGAAGTTGGTCGGTCCCATATATGCACATGACCATACCGTTAGTGCCTATTGAGATTGGCATATTTCACGCAGGTTTTTCCTCTCACTCACGTCACCTTGTCTGCTGACTTCACTCAGCAACGAAATAAACAGAAAATAAACAAAAGTAAAAATAAAACAATTCACAGGAGGCAAGCAGTGATGTGCACTGCAATGTAGTTTCAAATGCATTACATTGCAGGCACTCTTTTGAGAGTGAAAAAATAAGAAGACACATGTGACATGTGTGATCTTGGCAGGTTGCCCCAGAAAATGTGCCGATCTCAACAGGCATTAACGTTTTATGTAGCACTCAGATCTGTGGCTCACTCTGGACAACCGGATCTCCATACAGTGTATGCTTATAAGCATATTAGGTTTGTTTATGGTTATGTCATAGAGACATGCTTATATATTGTACTGTAGGGGCATTTGACAGGGGAGTTTAACTCCATATGATGTGCATTTGACTGGCTTAATTCCCTGGGGCAGAGGGCCACTGACCTACTGACTGACTGACCTACTCTCTAGGTGCAAGGTAGTTGCGGATAAAATGATCTAAGGCAGGAACACACTGTACTATATGGAAGTCATTGGGGGACTCATTGGATCGTTAAAGGATCGTTAAAGTACGGGTATTTCACATTATAAGAGTGTCAAAAAACTTCCTTGGGCTAAAAACGGCCCCACAAAACAATGGTTTAGTGGGGGTCATTTTTAGCCAAAGGAATGTTTTTCGAACAAAACAAAATGCTTGCAATGGATTAAGAATCATGGCAAACCCCTAGTTAGACCCCTCACATTTTCTTCCTAGTAGTAGTAAAAAAGTAAAAAAAGTTTGATGTGTTACTACACACCTTTACACACACATTGGTGAAGACATTTTTTGGTAAGGAATGTATTCCCAGATTTGACATTATTCTGTTAATATACTGTGACTACAAGTCTGCGGTCGAGCCAAATATCTAACCTGCCAGATATTCAGAAACGCTTGGTTTGGATTGGCGTCTGGTCAACTTGCTTTACTGGGCATACATTCAAAATAAGCCTAAAGTTTTAGCGTTACTGCGTTTTATTTGTTTTGTATTGTTTCGAATATGCTTCATGTGTTTTCGTTATGGCAGCCCATTCCACTCCCCCAAAACCTGATAAAAGTTACTATATCAGGATATAGTAACTTTTGTATCAGTTGTATCAAATCTAGCATCATTATACCTTGTATTTCCCTGTAGCTGTGATTTGTGACATATGTTTGACAACACACAATAAAGTTGGTGATTCCACTAGACAAGGACATTATATACATTCTGTTCCCAAAAAAGACAAAGGGGAAACATATGGCAGAGGCAATTTATGTTTTCTTTTTTTTTCTTCTTTTATTTACAGGAAGACACCTGGATGACAGAAGAATGGCAGAATGGCAGAACGGGAGACAGCTAGAAGAGAAAGAAAGGGAAGTAGAGAAGCTCACAGTTCACCTGAAGCAAACTGAAAAACTACTGAAGCAAAGAGATAGTGAAGTGCACACACTGCATACACTGACAGGGTTGCTGACAGAGAGAGACCAGAAACTAGGAGAGAAAGAAAAGGACCTGCAGGGCCTCAACAGTCAAGTAGGGAAGCTCACAGTTCAGCTGAATGAAAGAAAGAGTGCACTGAAGGAGATGAGCCAGAGACTGACAGAGAGAGACAATAAACTAGGAGAGACAGACAAACTACTAGCAGAGAGAGACAATAAACTAGGAGAGAAAGACAAACTGCTGGCAGAGAGAGACGAGAAACTAGGAGAGAAAGACAAACTACTAGCAGAGAGAGACAAGAAACTAGGAGAGAAAGACAAACTACTGACAGAGAGAGACATTAAAATAGGAGAGAAAGACAAACTACTGACAGAGAGAGACAAGCAACTAGGAGAGAAAGACACACTACTGACAGAGAGAGACATTAAAATAGGAGAGAAAGACAAACTACTGACAGAGAGAGACAAGAAACTAGGAGAGAAAGACAAACTACTGGCAGAGAGAGACAAGAAACTAGGAGAGAAATACACACTTTTGAAAGAAAGTAATACAACAGTGAGAGAAAAAGACAGAGAAGTGGAGCAGAAAGATAAAGAGTTGAGGAAGATGAAGAAGGAGTTGGATGATGTCATCACTGATAAAAGTCATGCGGAGGAAGAGAAGAACAAAGAGATGACAACAGTGAGAGAAGAGCTAGAGAAACTACTGAAACAAAGAGATAGTGAAGTGGAGAAGATCAGCCATACACTGACAGGGTTGCTGACAAAGAGAGACCAGAAACTAGGAGAGAAAGAAAAGGACCTGCAGGACCTTAACAGTCAAGTAGGGAAGCTCACAGTTCAGCTGAATGAAAGAGAGAGTGCACTGAAGGAGATCAGCCAGAGACTGACAGAGAGAGACAAGAAACTAGGAGAGAAAGACAAACTACTGGCAGAGAGCGACAATAAACTAGGAGAGAAAGACAAACTTCTGAAGGAATACAATACAATAGTGAGAGAAAAAGACACACAAGTGGAGCAGAAAGACGAAGAGCTGAGGGAGATGAAGAAGGAGTTGGATGATGTCATCAGTGATACAAGTCATGCGGAGGAAGAGAAGAACAAAGAGATGACAACAGTGAGAGAAGAGTTGGAGAAGAGTCAGAAACATTGTTCCGAGTTGGAAGAAGAAAACCGGAAAACGAGAGCACTGATGACATATGAGGAAGGAGGAGAAAGGAGAATGGTGGATTCATGGTGGATGAGCGTTCCTATGCTGCTAGCTGCAGTGATACTGGCCTATCTGGTATGGCCCCTCATAGAACCTGGTAAATAGTGAAGGAAGGAGGTGTAGAACTGATGACATGTGAGGAAGGAGAAAGGAGAATCAGTCATGGTGGATGAGATGTTGTACTAATATGTTCAGAAATTAACTACAAGACATCTGCTTGCTAACCTGAGTATGTGTAAAATATGTGCAACCTTTCTTAAAGCTATACTGTGTAAGTTGCTAAACTAGTGGTCAGTAGCGGTATTGCTTTTTTCGGCCGTTTTTCGCCCGGAGTCGTCGCGGACCACCGCCGCGGACCACCGGAGCGGCGCCGCAAACCACCGCGACCGATACGAATCCGTGGAGGGGTAGAACGTAATTTTCTGGCCAGGATTTGGGGATTAAGAGGTTAAGAATCCTTCACCATCGTAAACACTGTAGCTGAGGGAGACTACTTCCTGAAGAGACAGCAGATACGCTGTGATTGGCCGGTAGTGTATCATGTGTGTATGATCCGCGATGTGATTGGCCAACGTATACAGATGATGCAGATGACGTAATTTTGCCGGGAAATCCCGCCCCTGTCACGGCTAAGTAGAAAACAAATAAAGAAAAGGCTTTTGGGGCTGAAATTAACTGAGTGGGGGTTCTGAAACTTTAGCGATTTTATAGTTAGGACAATTTTAAGATATGTTTTATAAAAAAAGTTACATAGTATAACTTTAAGCTGATGTATGTATTACTACTGTCTGTATGTAACACATGGGTATGTTTTAACAGTTGTGTTAATCAGCATCACATTACATACAGGGTAACTATCAACAGAAAAGCTCAGCTGATGTATATTTCTTTACTATATCTCCAGGAATCATGTACATTATGTTTAGATTCAACAATATTTAATTAAATGTCCTTTTTAAAGAGCTTCTAGGTTCTTTTTTTGTTAATTAATCTGATGACGATTATGATGATGATTTATTTTATAAAAAATCTCAAATATTATAGACATTTCTTTTTTATATATACAGTACAAATGGTAGTTTTTTTATGTTTTCGTTTTTCTCTGTGTGTAGGGTGTTGATCTTTGTACATGTTGGTAAGCCAGTGTGTGTATACAATATGTGTATGCTGTTCCTTATATGATTTGTGGTGTTATAAAAATAAGTAAAATAAAAATAAAAAGTTTAAAAAAAAAGTTGGTCAGGATTCACATTGATAATCAATGGTCACATGACCACATTACTCTTCACTATGACCTCATAGAAACACTGGTCTGAGATCAGTGTTTATAACCAACCAACCAATCAATCAAACAATCAATCATCAAGATAGATTTCCTCAATAATGTGTTTTTACTTTCATTTAATTGTTCCTTGCATTCTCTTGTCAACTATGATTGGCTGCTGCTTGCCTGATGATAAAGAAAAAGGTGAGATTTGAAAGCAGACTTTGAAGGAAACTGCAAAGTGGAGACAAAACAAGCGGCTACATTAAAAGTGTGTTCTTCACACGTTAGGCCCTCATCTCTCCACACGTTTCCCCGAGAAGGAAGCTGAAATGGTGTCTCATTCAAAGCTGACGTGAAATACATCACTCTGCCAAATTATCACCTGTCAAAAATTATCACCTGACAAGAATTATCACCTGAAATGGAATTTAAAAAAAGACAGCTCTTGGCAAGAAGCGTCCTGGCACGAGGGAAGAATCACACGCGGCTAAATTAGTGTGCGTCTCACGTGGAATGTGTTGATAGGGATTTTCCTGCCTGTGAATATTGAATATAAAAAGAGCACATGCTGGTGTTGGAATATATTTCCCTGGGAAATGACACCTTTGCCGAGTCTGTCTGCTTTCTGTGAGGTGACTTCAATCTGGAAGCAGCCGTCATGTAGAGCTTGTCATCTCTCGTCTGCTCACTAACATACACAACGCACGTGTGCATGCACATGCGTGCAGACACACACACGCACACACGTGCGTGCGTGCTAAAACCAGCGCTAAGGTGACAAGGTGAGGAAACGAGAGTACATTTTCACCTCGTCACGCTCGGTTTATTCCAAGACCTTAAATCACCTTAATATGTTGTGTCAAGGTATTTTAAAGATGTATAAAGTCAATCCACTTCCTACACCAAAAGAAAAGGATGTTTTTAGCCTTTTGGGCCGTACCATTCCTGGGATCCTCATGAAAGGGACTGGTAATTTGACACTTGATAGTGTTCTTAACAAATGTCATGTCTATTTTATAGAAAAATTACGATGAAGCTAAAACAGCGCGCGCGCACGCACGCACGCACGCACGCACGCACGCACGCACGCACGCACGCACGCACGCACACGCACACGCACACGCACACGCACACGCACACACACACACACACACACACACACACACTTTTACATGAAACAGAGTATTCTACAACATGAAACAGAGTATTCTACATTGTTCTATTGTTATTTTTACTTTAAAATACATATACATCTTAGTAAGTCACACACAGACACACACACACACACACACACACACACACACACACACACACACACATACGCACACACACATTTAGAGATACATTTGTTTGGTAGAGAGCGAGCTGTGCTGACAATGGACGCTGGAGTGAGGCGCGCTGGGCAGCGCACAATGAAATTCAGAGGTCTCCTCCTGACCTAATTATCCATGAATCTCAGTGGGTCAGTGGTTCTATTTTACCATAATCAGCAGGTGAGTGTCAATTCCTTGTGTCATTTGAGTTTATATAAGATGATAATATAATATTATAGACAATGATTTGCGGTGCGTCTCATGCCATGCCATTCGCTCTGTTCAGTTTGATTAATTCTTCAATGTGCAGGATTTAAAGACCTGATTACAATTATATAACATTCTCTATAATAAGTAAGTGTGGGTGATAGCTATACCTACAAAATATGGTTTTATATAAAGCCAATCAAAGCTCAGAGCTTTTAGAATCAAGGTCGGAAAATGGAACAGATCAGCTGGCGAGCTTGCAGATCGGCTATTTTCAAATAGCCAACGTTTAAATATTTACAGATTTAATAGGGACACAATTAGTCATTGGTCATGAAAGTGGACTCTCCAAGGATTATGGAATGTTTTAATTTTAAAAGTCGCTTTGACCGAGCTATGAGCGAATCAATCTGCTGTGTTTTTCTTAGCTTCCTGTATTTTCCACACAAAAAAAACGGACTAACAAGCTATCAACTCACTGCGTTGTGGCGTGTTGACAGCTTATTCATCTGTTATTTTGGACACATTTATGGAGACAGCAGCGCATCAAGCTGAGATTTCATTGAATTAATCCAGAACAGAAGCAGATTGGCATCTGGCACGGTGATTGGTTTGATTGTTGTAACCCCCAGACCACACCTATGCATAGTGTAATGGGTAGCATAGGTGTTTTTAGGGATTTAGCAGGTCCCCAAAATAGCAACTTCTACATGGGACCCCTACCCCTTCCTAAATACTAAAGTCAAATTTAGGAAATAGCATCTCCTACCCTAATCGGCAAAAATAGACCCCATTGTACAGTATATTAGTTTCTTAGAATCACTAAAAATAATCACCCAACTGCTTCCAAATGCATACACAAGCATACACATTAAAACATACCCACAACCATGCATGCAAGCATCCTCGCACACACGCACACTCCAAATTTTCCTCATACTAGCATGTCAGCAGTAAGCTGTGGGAAGCTGGAGTGTACGCAGGGACGTGCTGGGCCCCTGATTCAGCCCGGGAAAAAGAGTTGGAGAGGCCCTCATTGCGCGCTATAGAGAGAGATCTCTCACTATAGCGCTGCTGCTACTCAAAGATTTGCCATTTCAGATCATGACAAGTGACAAGCCAGTGGGCCAATTATGAGTTCTATATCGTCATTGTCGGGTGGAAACTGGAAACCTTGTATTCAAACCACTTTAAAAATGATTTAAACTAGTGAAAACAGCCGATCTACATGCACACAACTCCTCGCACCGCGAGGCGTTGTGTGCTTGTAGATCTGCTGTTTTCACTACTTTTGTGCGACAGCCTTGCAGGGGCGTCATTTGGGCCTCTAGGGTGTTGCCTTGGCAACACCCTAGCATTTCTGAGCATTTAGGGGAAAAAAGTAAGTCTCTAGCCCATTCCTGTCAAGAGTTATGATTTTTTAAAGAATTAACCAACTGCTCACTGTTGGAGTCTAGGTTTCACTCAGAGACCAGCTGGCGACAATATTGAGTTGATTGATTGGAATGTTAAGTGATCAGCTCTCTCTCTCTCTGGTTGTCTAGCTATGAATATACCTGTACGTACCTGCAATATCCGAACTGTACTCAAAGATTACACATATTAGGCTTGAAAATTAATGATGTTAAGAAAATAACTTATTTTTTTGTTAGACTGTTGTGGGGAATAAACACCCAAACTGAAATAAAAAAACACCCAAAACCGGATAAAACACGAAATTTTTCACTCGCGTCGACAAACTCCATTCCTTGCAACACCCTAGATATTGGTCAAATTACGCCTCTGCAGCCTTGTATGATGAAGCAGGGCTTTGCTTTGCGAAAGAATGTACAAATGTGAAACTTTTCTGCCTGACAGTGACGATTTACTTTGTTGGCCGCCCAGCCCCCAAAATGGAACGAAGGCCGACATTTTATTTTTTTCCTAATGGCCGGCCTGGACCGGCCGGGAATGAACTGGCCGTTCGGGAGTTGTCTCGCTTTTCCCAATGGCCAGCACGTCCCTGAGTGTACGTATGTGTGTGCGTGCTCTGTTCTGTTCTGTTCTGTTCTGTTCTGTTCCCTATTCTGTTCTGTTGTGACCCTCCCCTCCTCAGTGCAGGTATTATTATAGTCCACGGGGCTTCCATAGCACCACATGGCTCTGCTCTGAATAGCCAGGTTATAAAAAGCCAGTTAAGCTGCGTTTTCTCTCATCTCATCCTTTTAGTTGCTGAGTCTCTATGGATGAAACCCCATCCTCCACACGTCAACTGAAAAAGAAAAAGAAGTCCTCTCGCTCAGGATTGGGAGGTAAGAAAAAGTTTTAAGCCACGCTCCCAAACTAATGCCAGTTTGATTAAATGCTGCGGACACAAACAGCGGGGGTCTCTCTGATCCCCCTCGTCCACTATAAACTACTCAGGCAACAATCCACCTCCTCTCATTGTGTCCATTGTGCTGCGCTGCAAAATGATATATCCCCCATTAAAAATAAGCTACACCTTGTATTTTGTGAGTTCTATGGCTTAAAGAGGAATAAAACCATAGACTGGTTTTGTAGTTTGTTTTCATGTACAGGTTATTAGAAAATAAAAGGTAAAAACATGGCAGGCTGCCCAGGAAAACAAACATACAAGAAGGGCCTACAGGGACGTGCAGAGAATGTTAAGAGAGGCAGGGCAAATGGCCCCTACAAAACGGTGAAAAGTGATGATTCATCACTAAACCATCGTTTTGTGGGTCCGTTTTTAGCCCACAATTGGTCAAATATCTTATAAAATCCCCTTACTATATGTTCTTTTCTGGCCAAAAAGTGCATTTTAGACGTGAGGTTCCACTAATGAAAGTAAGCTTTCAACTCCAAAAAGCCGTCTTTGTTTTGGTGAGTAAAGAAAAAGTATTTTTTATTTTTACAACAGAGTACAGACGAGAGGTGCGCAACATTTCCTGCGAGCGCACCAAATCATTACTGTTACGGTTTAAAAACTCCTCCATTCCATCAATATTACTGCGGCTGCTTGGGTACCGGAAGGTTCCCGGTTCGATCCCAGGCTCCCCTAACACTGCAGCCAAATCCAGCCTGAATCTGATCTGTGTCACATCCAGATTGGAATCTGATTGGTTTAAATGGTCACATGGTCATATGAAACCAATCAGATTCCAATCTGGAAGTGACACAGTGATTTGGCTGCAGTGTAAATCAGGCCCTAGTGTCGAAGTGTCCTTGAGCAAGACGCTGAACACCTCCCAATGTGCAGGCTGGTACCTTGCATGGTTTCCTCTGCCATCGGTGTGTGAATGTGCGTGTGTGAATGGGTGAATGTAATGCACAATCATTATGAAAGCGCCTTGGATGAATGCACCATATAAATGCACCATTTACCATTTATTTGAGCATTTATATAGATGCTAGAATGTTGGCCTTATTGTCACAAAAATATGGCATGTGCCATTGTATCGTCTCAAAGGATGTTGTTTTTGGTCGAATGAGTCGCATGGCTGCCACTTTATTTCCAGCAGATGCAAGGCGGAGAATTAGCATTTGTTTAGAGGCCTAGATTAAGAGTTTATTTGACGGCAAACACAAAGCAAATTGTCACTTAGCGATGCCAGCTCAGGCCCAATAAGCCATGGGTCTTTAAAAAGTCACAAAGTGATGTCATGTTTAACAGGGTTAAACACACAAACAAAGATGGATTAAATGTGTCATTCGGAGCATTCAAATAGGGATGGATTGTACGGGAAGAGGGAAGGGAAGAAAGAAAAAAACGAAACAATCAAACAACAAACTGGGGGCAGGCGCTCTTCTGCATATTAATTCTCATCGTGGTTTATTAATAATCACGGTTCAGGCGAGGAGCATTATGTGAAGAATACAGTGGCACTTTGGGCCGTCATAATTAACAGCCTCAGCTCAACAATGGGAGCTGGTCTCAAAAGACAGCTCTTATTAAACACGCCACATAATGGCCAAAAAGTGACTCTTAAATGGCTGTTTGGAGGAGGGCGGATCAGAGGTTCAAGTGGAAAGCCCGGTTTTATGCCCAGCACGTTTCTTTGTGTTAGCGTTGAACATAGACTACGCTCTCTCTCTGGCTGAGGCCTGGACACCCATACTGTATGGGTGCCCCGAGGGGTCAAAAAGCTCTGGCGTGAGACACTGCCATTACCCACAAGGCTTTCTCACACACCTCATTAGCGACAGAGAGTGTCCTATGGACGCCCACGGGCCAGATCTGCTCTCTGAGCAGCCAATAGGAACACATTTAAATCAAGAGGCCTCACAAGGAACGATGGACTGTTAAACATCTATCTGCAACACATGGTTATGTCCAGACAGTCACCATTTCTGATCTCATATTTTTACATTACATTTTGATGGACTTCCCCCCGATTCACTCGGTATGAGGAGTGTAAGTGTATTAAAACATAATGTCAGTCAAGGCGCTCTTTAGCAGTGTGCTTAACCCTCTCAACTCCTTCAGTGTCACAGATTATTGCGACCGTAGGTCGCATTTACTACCAAAACCTCCACCGGCTGTCTGTGGGTCAGTCAGTCCGTCCGTCCGTCCGTCCGTCCGTCCGTCCGTCCGTCCGTCCGTCCGTCCGTCACACTTTTGCCCTGCTCATATCTCCACAACCGTTGCCCCCATCCATGCCAAATGCACACACACTCCTTGACTGCCAAACTACAACCTCCAAGGACCCCCGGAGCCCCAGGGACCCCCAGGTCCCTGGGGGACCCCCAGATGTAAAAAATGACCAAATGTGCTCACACGTCACACGTCACACTTTTTCCCTGCTTATATCTCCGCACCCGTTGACCCGATCCATGCCAGATTTTACACACACACACTCCTTGCCTACCAAACTACAACCTCCAAGGACCCCCGGAGCCCCAGGGACCCCCAGGTCCCTGGGGGACCCCCAGATGTAAAAAATGACCAAATGTGCAAAAATGACCAAATGACCACCCCAACGGGCCTGTTCACGGGGAATTCCCGGGGACCACCGACTCCTGGTGCTCCAGAACGGATGCAAAAGTGCTGGCGCCCCCAGTGGAGGACCCCCTGCCACTGCAGCGCACATAAAATGCCGTAACTCGGCCTAGGAGCGTCCGGGAGAGCCGGGGCCGGTACCTATTCGTCCGCCAAGGCAACGCGGAGACCCCACCCCTCATTTCTCACATGGCCCTATTCTAGCGCCACCTTCAGGCCGATTTTTAAAACACATTTTTGGACACTGCTCCTACAGTTTTTGCCCTATAATCACGAATATCACTACACAGCATGTCTACACTCATGTCATCAACATGGATCAGGAAGATTTTGGAAAAACAATTTTTTGCCCTATTTGTGGAGATAAGCCACCTACGGTCGCTTATCTCCCGATTAGGGAGTCTTACTGGTATATATACAGTATATTATTTTATTATTGATATGTACAATACAATACAATTATTCATATCATTGTTGTCGGGTGGAAATCTTGTATGTCCAAAACCATTCGTTTTTTATTAATATTTATTTTTTAAAGATTTAAAACAGTGAAAATAGCTGATCTACAAGCACACAACGCCTCACGGTGCGAGGCGTTGTATGCTTGTAGATCAGCTATTTTCAGTAGGTTTGTGCAACAGTCTTGTAAGATGAAGCAAAAAAAAACATACACATTTGAAACTTGGAGATAAGAGGTTTCTACCCGACAGTAACGATTATGCTCTTGCAACAATGAGATCTCTATGTCATGAGAACTAGAACCAATAAAAAGTGCTCCATGTACAGTATGTGGTTTGTGTCATATTCACCCCCTAATATCATATTAGGGGGTGATGGCTGCAGTCGTCAGTTCAACGATGAGCACATTGAATTTCTGCAGAACGGCCAGTTCCTCACAGTGAGCCTGTCGGAGGCTATTACGAGCCAGTGAAAAAGAGAAAGAGACGCTGCTTGACCTATTTCTCATCACTTTGTTTCACGACACCCTATACTTACACCGAAACACACAGCAGCTCTACCTCCTGAGCCATTGCTCAGACACTGCCTCAATCAATCAATCAATCAATCAATCAATCAATCAATCAATCAAAGAAGGACACTTACAGCAGTGGGCTGTTGTAGAAGAAGAAAAAGAAAAAAAGATCTGTTCAAACTGAATGGTGTTTGTTGAATTCAGGTTGAAACATACACCACTGAAAACTTCACTTAGTTTATGCCAGACCCATGAAATGGGTAGGCCTACATAAGCAAATGTCGGTCCGGGTTTTCTATATAAAGGGTATATATGATGATGACGACATGATGATGACATGCCTACAAAAGGCATGATGTCATAAATGATGATGACAGACAGGGGTCTGGCACAACCAGGTTGACCTGGTCTAGTTTTCTTGTACAAGTCTTTTTCTTTGTATTCTTAATTCCTTTGTGTGTGCTCACATGTTGCAGCAATTGAACCAGCAGCCTTTTTCTAGTCCCGGCGTGTCCTAACCGCCAGCCGGCTCTGCAGCCCTGGTTCTTTCATGCTCGTCCAACCTAGCTTATCGTTCTCTCTCCTCTGTGACATCATCAGAGTCAGCCGGACCTGAACGGGGCGGCTGCGCTTGCATTAGCGGCACGCCACCAGGAATTTACCGGCTAAACGTTTCTGGAATATCGCCGAAGGGGACCCTTTTATTGTCCCAAAAATCAACACCAGTAAAAAGCGAACGCCTAATTGAAACAATGCGCTGTGAAAGCAGATGAAGGCGTATTGGTTTCATCAGGGGCCTCTCCTCTCGCGTTGCTACTGATGCTGGTGAAAAAGCCTCCTGCGTTGAGTTTTGGAGATAAGGAGCTGGTGCTGCCAACACTCACATCCTCACTTAAAACAACACACCAGAGCTTAAGAAGAGGCGAGTTACAGTTTGTTATTTCTCCGCCTTTGACTAAGGTCATACCAAATTAACAGGCGACTGACTGAATAAAAATAGCATACCATTAATCCCCCCTTCTCTCTCTCTCTCTCTCTCTCTCTCTCTCTCTCTCTCTCTCTCTCTCTCTCTCTCTCTCTCTCTCTCTCTCTCTCTCTCTCTCTCTCTCTCCATAAGTCTTAAAGGTTGACCTGATTTTCTTAATGTTAAACTATGTGATGAAATTAAAAGTGAGATGAGAGAGGGAGGGGGTTTGGGGGGAAAACAGTCCAATAATAATCAGGGCTGGACTCATTTGTGAGTGAGTCGCCACACTCTTTATGTGTATAATAGGCTTATACAACTCATCGATGTTTGTTTATATGTTATGTGTCGCATACATGACGTGCTGTGTCGCAAGACAAATTTCAGTGTGAACTGACAATAAAGTACTATATCATATATCATATCATATCATTAAAGTTACCTAGTTTCCCTTTAAAGAGGGAAAAATCACACTCGTGTGAACTGAGCGGTGGAGGCTGCGTATGTGTGCGTGCGTGCGTGCGTGCGTGCGTGCGTGCGTGCGTGCGTGCGTGCGTGTGTGCGTGTGTGTGTGTGAATGTGAGTGTGAGTGTGCCTGGCCTGAACAACAGCGCCCCTCCCTTAACGTGTGTGGTCAGAAAAGGTATTGCAGGCTACACACAGACAGACAGACAGACAGACAGACAGACAGACAGACAGACACGCATACCCACACACACGGCCATAGGAGACGGTGTGACCACCGCTCAAAAATATACAATTAAGTAGAAACCCCACTAGCAGATAGCAAGGGGCAAGGGAAACATGTATTTCAAATGTAGATATATGGTACACATAGGTGAGACATACTTTCCCGTACTCATTCACAATCATCCACTCATCATTTTGTTTGACTGGAGAAATGCATCTCCCATAGATTCACATCCCCCCCACCCCCCCTTTTCATGCAGCAGGCAATTATGGGATGTTTACTGTGGCATTTATTTGTTGCTGTTAGTTGATAACAAGCTAGTGAGACTTTGGATTGACAAGGATTTATGCCCATCGCGTCGCATAAACACCAAGTCCACTGTGGAGAATTAAAGCGCTTGAATCGTGATTTTTCTTTTCCATTTGCTTTCTTTTTGGCTCTTTCTAAAAACAGACAAAAGGAGGAAGGAGATATAGGTTCATTTATTACTTGAGGTCTCTCTCACACAACAGCCTAATGTGAATGAAGACTTCATTGATAGGCCTACATAAATTATGAGGATAATTGAACATGTTCATGAGGCAAAACTAAATCAGACTGTTATTTTTTTTCTCTCTTTTTTTGGAGGGGGTTTTTAACTGTTAACTGTTTTGGTGGTTGCATGCTACGGTCAGTACACTGATTTTCAATGTGGGGTTAGGGCCCTTGAGGCCCATGGTGTCTTCAGCATTGTTAGTACAAGTAAATTACAGGGTTAGGGTTAGGGTTCTATTTTTTATTGTGGATGTCTTGGCCAGTTCCCACTTACAAAAGAGACTATGTCTCAATGTGTTTTTACTGGTTAAATAAAGGTTAAATAAATAAAGAAAAGTAAAACAACTATCATGTACAGCAATGGTTGCTCAAAGTGTAACTGTTATCTTCACCGTTATCTCTATGCACGCGCACGCACGCACGCACGCACGCACGCACACACGCACGCACACACAAAGATTGCGTTATTAACCAGTAAGACTCCCTAATCGGGAGATAAGCGACCGTAGGTGGCTTTGCAAGAATCGGCCTGATGGTGGCGCTAGAAGAGGGCCATGTGAGAAATGAGGGGTGGGGTCTGCGCGGCGCCGAGGCGGACGAATAGGTACCGGCCCCGGCTCTCCCGGTCGCTCCTAGCCGGAGTTACGGCATTTTATGTGAGCTGCAGTGTAGGGGGTCCTCCACTGGGGGCACCACCACTTTTGCATCCGTTCTGGAGCACCAGGAGTCGGTGGTCCCCGGGAATTCCCCGTGAGCAGCCCCGTTGGAGTGGTCATTTGGTCATTTTTGCACATTTGGGTTTTTTTTTACATCTGGGGGTCCCCCAGGGAGCTGGGGGTCCCTGTAGCTCCGGGGGTCCTTGGAGGTTGTAGTTTGGCAGGTAAGGAGTGTGTGTGCAAAATGTGGCATGGATGGGGGCAACGGTTGTGGAGATATGAGCAGGGGAAAAGTGTGACGTGTGATGTGTCACTCACGGAGGGACATTTTTTTACACCTGGGGGTCCCCCAGGGACATGGGGGTCCCTGGAGCTCCGGGGGTCCTTGGAGGTTGTAGTTTGGCAGGTAAGGAGTGTGTGTGCAAAATGTGGCATGGATGGGGGCAACGGTTGTGGAGATATGAGCAGGGCAAAAGTGTGACTCACTGACTCACTCACTGACAGACAGCCTGTGGAGGTTTTGGTAGAAATGCGACCTACGGTCGCAATAACTATCTCCCCGGTAATCAATGGCGGTATCTTTTGCTCTCTGAGGTTTAGAACATCTTCTTTATGTTTGCATCCTGGCCTCTCTCACTGTCCTTCCTCCCTCATTGAAGAGAACAATGGAATCAGCAGAGAGAGAGAGAGAGAGAGAGAGAAGCTCCTGATTTAGTGCCATTAATAAAAGACATGTCTCGTCATTCTGGCACAGGCTCCACCACGAGCACGTCTTTGAAGTGGCGTCCTCCTCCTCCCTTAACTGAAGCCAGTCTTCCAGTTGATCTGCAGCTCCTCCAACTTCTCCCCTTTAATGTGGCCAAACCTCACGCACGCACGCACACACATGCTTTATACTGCAACAAAATGAAACAGACACAAACACAGCCGGAAGAAGCTGAGATCTGCAATCAACCGTGCAAACCATCCTGTGCTTCGCTGCCATCAGGAGAACAATGAGGCCACCTGAATATGTGTGTCGCTACAAATGACACACAACGTAACATCTGTGACTTCTCCTAACAGAGGAAATTATTAAAAGACAAATTAGTTAATCTATAGGCTACCTGTAATCAGGTATACACAGATTGCTATTCCAACATACATGTCATGTTTACATGAACTGCAGCTGTTAATGAGCGGTTACATGCTGCCATTCAGACATCCCCCATTCTGACACGAACCCTATACCTAACCCTAACTCCCTATGGAAGTGTCGCCACACTATGGAAGTCAATGTCTGAATGGCAGCATGTCTGAATGGAGAGCAGCACACGTTTTTGTTTTTTTACACATTGATCTTTAGACAAAACATACCGACTATTTGACAAAAATGGAGGAGGTGAGGAGTAGGATGGAGGTGCTACTTTCTCTTCCCGGTGGGGGCTCCTCAGGAAGTATCCTGCCAGGATAAGGTACAACACAGTGGAAACATAAGTGTGGGGAAGGGTTAATTGGCATAACGACTAAATTGGGGTAGAATTAATTGGCCACTCAAAAAGAAAAGAAAAGGGAAGAAGAAATGGAACGCTAGGCAATTCCCTCTAAATGCAGTACATGAGCACGCACACGCACGCGCAAGCACACACAAAGTACATCCAAGTGTGAAGTGTAGATGAATGGATTGTATTTAAGACTAACCTTTCCTCGACTGGTTCATTTCTCATTTAAAACTGGAGCTGTAGCGGCATTTTCACATCTCCTGCTTTATTAAAGACATTTCAGCCCCACCAGAGCCCCAAGGCATTGTTCACATACTGTATTATATACATCACTGTCAAGAAATCGGGCCTCTTCCTTACTTACAGGTGTTACCAAAGATACTAATGAAAGCTCTGTTCCATTCTGGTCAAATAAGAGTCAGGGTGCTGATATTGTGATGTTGTCTCTGACTGGAAACACTCTGCTACACCATTGTGGTCGTAAATAAGTTAATAAAAATAGAGAAAGTATTCTGTGACTACTTGAAAAGGTAAGGAAAAACAAAATATAGCTGGCAGAGGTTAAATATTCTTGGCAGTGAATGTTGTCACGACCTGGCTCTTAGGCCATGACAAATTGAGGAGGACACGGGGTAGTGGGTTTTAAAATATAACAATAATTTATTAACATAAGCGATGAATCATATTTACAAGGGTATGAAGTGTGTAAGTCAGTCATCAGTAGTGTCAGCAATGCATGGATGTGTGGTAAGTGTAGTGTGGGGTGTTGTAAGGTGTAAGAACTCAAACAAAGGTGCTGTCGTCTGGAGAGGGAGAGAAGGAATGAGGGTGCCATGCAGGCTTATATAGGGCTCCAGGGAGTACTAGCCAGGTGCTCCCCATTGCCCCAATCATCCACCTCATTGGGCCAGGCCGACACCCATAGGCTCTGTGGGGAGAAGCATATACAGGGTACCACCATACATGTCTACACAGGCCCTACAGGCTAGGCCAAGGGGCCGTGACAATGTGTTCAACAGGGCTAATCTGTTTATCAAGTGTAAAGGTCAAAGGTAACGCCAAGGTTTTCGACAACTGAACGCGAGTTTCTTTCTTTCTTTTCTTTCTTTCTTTCTTTTTTTCTTTCTTTCTAACTCTCCTATATATTTTTCTCTTCTCCGCAGTTTAATTTTGACATGGCACGTTATGTCTCTGGAAAATAAAGACATGATTTTTTTTTCATTCATAAACACAAGTCGTTGGTGCCTGGACCGCAGCACTGAATGACGATCAGACAATCAGACAATGTAATACAATGTAATACAATGGAGGAGGTAGAGAGAGAAAGAGAGAGAGAGAGAGAGAGAGAGAGAGAGAGAGAGAGAGAGAGGGTAGTTAGCCTGGCGAGGTATTGACACAGGGGGATATTGCCTGAACAAATGTATTTGTGAGAAAAAAGGAGAGGATTCTAGCAACGAGTCGGGGAAAGGGGTGGGGATGGGACGAGGGGTGCTGGGGGAGGTGTAAATGGGTGGGGGGGGGGATTATCTTAATATATGATTCAGGTCCGGCTTAGTGCAGCACCTGTGCATGAATAATGTCATTTATAGGAGCATTGAGATGTGCATAATTCCCCCTTAAATCACACACATTAACCATGTAACGAGAGATGAACACGTCTTCAATGCCCAAACCCCTCTCTCTCCCCCCTCTCTCTCTCCTCCTCCATGGCAGAGAGAGGGGGGAGAGGAGGGGGAGGTGGGTGGGTGGGTTCATTGTCAGCCCTCTCTCATCCCCTCCAATAAGAATGTATTCTTCTCTCTATTCACACACAATCCCCTCTCCTCTCAGTTCAACGGTTGTGAGGTCACATAACGCAGAATATCACCATGTCGGGGCCCTTTTTAAACGCACAGGGGGGTGAGAGAAGAGGGGGGTGTCTTTCAGTGTAGCTGTGAGATGTTACATGACAGGTAATGCAGGCATGTCTGGTTGTGTGATAGGCTATGTGATGTCTTTGGAAAAATGGCTCTACGAACACACATGAATTGCAGCTGTTAATGAGCGGTTACATGGTGCCATTCAGACATCCCCCATTCAGAACACTGCTAGTGTTACTAGCAGTGTGTGTAAGCTGTCAGTATGTCTGCACCAATGTCATCAAGATGAATTCCTGTGCATTCATAATGCCTCGCGATTAAAAGTGATTCTCAATCTGGTGAGAATTAACAAGCTGGCACCAGGCCTTATGGATCCAGATGTTGTGCCACCAGGTGTTATGAGCGTTCAAGTTGTTCTCATTAGACCGTTGCAGAGGCCCACTTGTTTTCACTATCTATTTATACAGCCGGCTAAATCAATCTTCTTGGTGACATTGACACCGAGACATAAACGTTAAGCATAAATCACGGGCAAAACATCATCAGTAGTTTGAGCCTGTGATATCGGTATCAATATGTACTGTTAGTTGCGACCGTAGGTCGTAGTTAACTATGAAAACCGGCACATCTTGTTCGTATCTCTGTCGTGTCCCCTCTGACACTGTGGTTCCCCTGACACATCACTGTGACATCACAGGTGATATCACAGGTGACATCACCATGACATCCATATGTGTGTGGCTGGTTCAGATAGGGATCTCCATGTATGGGCATAAAAGGGATTGTATGTTGTGATGTCATGGTAAACACTCTAACAGAATCCCTTTCTGCCCATATATGGAGATCCCTGATGTCATCAATATTAAGCCCATATCTAACAGGACTTCATATGGGAATGCCCATGGAGGAAGACAGCCCATATCTGTGTGGCTGGTTCAGACAGGGATCTCCATGTATGGGCATAAAAGGGATTGTATGTATGATGTCAGATGTGTTAGACGTCATAGGATTTTCATATAACGAATAACTGAGTAAGCATGTTTGGGGTCTCACAGCATACTGTATATCCATGGATCTCCATCATATATGGGTACCAGGGGTCTACATATATGGGTAACTGGTCCGATATAAATCACTGGCCAGATGGCCAAGACATGGCGAGGTCTCTTGTCGCCCTCTTACTAGTATTAGTTCACTATGTGAAGTCCTGTTTCTATCTGCAAAGATGTTGAATAAGGTCTACAGGCTAATTCTGCAGAGAAATATTTGTGATGCAGGAGCTATAGTAGCATGTATCCAATGGAGATTTGGTGGGTTCTAATGTACCTCAAACAAACAAGAGAGCGAGAGAGTGTGAGAGAGAGAATGTGAGCGAGAGACATCATGAGATAATGAGATGAGAGCAGTATCGCTTCCGTCATGGTGGAGAAATGTCAAGTATTCCACCCTCCGCTGTTCCATCTCCTCGGAGCACGTTGGCCCTGCCTCAGCCCACGCAGTCAAGAGTTCAGCCCCACAACGGAGCTCTTTGTTGGGCTCCGTTCAAATCAAAAGGTTCCTCTCGTCCGAGTGCACCGGAGATCTGGTGAATTCTAACCACGCCAGCAGAGATGCACAGTAGGACCGCTGCTGCTGCTGCTGCTGCAACACCGACCTCATGCACGCAAGAGGTCAAACTGCACTACACAGTACTTTGAGCACACGGCTTAGGCTGTGCGGAGTGCCTGATGGGCTGTTATATTATGTATTTATTTTGTATTTTCTTTTGGGGGGGGGGGGGTTGTCAATTGTAGTACACAGAAAGAACAACAACATGACTGCTTCTCAGGTTGTGTTGAAGGCGAGCTCTGGTTTGGAGGTTTTCTACATTTTTTAGACTCTTACATTTTTAACTCTAGTACAGTAGTTTGTGATCGATTTATTTTTCGCGACCATACTCTCTCAGGTCACTGAAGCAGGTGACATAGCAGGTGAAACTGCAGGAGGACATGACAAATGTTATTGGAAAATTACCCAGGTGCAAATAGGGAGAAATTGGTCTATTTTCTAATACAGACTGTCGATGGGTCCCTGACCAAGACCCTTAACCCCTAATTGCTCCCCGAGCACCACATATGGCTGCTCACTACTCCTAGTTGTTATAGGATGGGTGAAATGCAGAGAATAAATTTCACGTGTATTATTATTATTATACAGACATACGGTATACTAATAACAATAAACTAGGATTACATTTGTTACACACTAGGGCATTGGAAACTAAACAAGTGAGTTGTTTAGATCATGATCAATAGGCTAAACTATCACTCAATCAGGTGATATACCATATGCAATCGATAATTGATCGCAAGCAGGTCATTGTTGAGAAATAAACCCAGACAGGGTGATTATACGCAGACGAAGAGATTTAATCGCCCTTTATTTCTGAACAATGAATGTCTCACCGTCAATCATCCCACTTATCACACAGCAACTGAACTAAATAAGTTAATAAATTGACTCAAAAGTAACAGCGAGATGAAGTATTTCATTGCGTTAATTAAAGTATTCCATTGATTACTTAAAGAGCAACATTCCTCTTTTTGGCAGACAATACAGGATGTTCAGTGGAAGATCACGTCTGCAGTACAACGAATTTAGCCTCTTCTCCACTTATTCAAATCACCACTCCCTAAAACCTCAGAGGACTCAGCTAATATCAGATAATTGCAAATGGACTGACCTTAGGACAAGAGCCATTATGAACAGAAAAGGAGAATTTGAATATTATCACAGATCTAATACCTTTTGAATATTCCACAAGTCCCCTGTGGAAGATCTCTGGTTTTCTTTGAAATCACCTTTTTCTTTTTGTTCCTTCCTAATTTATCCAAATACCATGTCATGCAGTTAAGAAAATGGCATTGCAAATGCATTATCCGTGTCAATTAATCTTTTCATCTTCTGAAAGAGCCGGTGAAACTCCTGTGATTCCCTCTTTAACAACTATTTATTTCACAGTAAAAACAGACAAGTCCCTCCAGAGCACGGATACTGCCCGAGGACACAGCTCTTAAATAATAAGCATCAGAGGCCTTTGCGTACCTACGATTTGCATATTAAAAGACGACGGGAGAGACGGATGAAGGAGGATTTAATCAGATCCATCCCATCTAATCAGCTCCCACCTCACACTGAAACATCAAACGCTTTTGGGGTTCGTCCGTCAAGAGGCGTGAAGGCAGAGAACAGAGAACATTAAAAAGAAATAAAGCCTTTTTTTGCAAATTAACAAACACATCTTTTCAACTGTATTATTCTCAGGACTACGTTGTGACAGTGTTTCTGACGACTCAATTGCCCCCATCGCTCTTTATTGACAAGTGTAAGGCTCACGAGAGGTTCAGAGGAGAAGAGGCGTGATTTCTCCCAACATCAAAAACCCGAAACCCACAAAGTCTCAAAGGCGAAAAAACTGAAGTTGTTTGTGTGTGTGGGGGGGGAAAATAAATTATGAAATAAAACTCCAGGCAACAAATTAATGAAGTGAAATTCAATGTACGGTTAAACACTGCTAAAATACTTTTAAACAACAAATCCTGGTTTGCTAATCATTTACAGACTCCACAACCGCGCGTGTGTGTGTGTGTGTGTGTGTGTGTGTGTGTGTGTGTGTGTGTGTGTGTGTGTGTGTGTGTGTACTACTGCACTTTTCTTTCTTTTCAAATCTTTTTTTGCCAGACCCAGGGGGTCGGCCTACAAAAGGCTTTGTTGGTCGGTCTGTCGGTCGGTCGGTCGGTCCCTCTTTTCCTCAGCAGCTCGTCAGCCAACTCAACTCAGCTGGTCCCGTACAGGTGACGGCACTCAAGGCAATCAGCCGAGCAAGGGAAGGGAGGGGCAGATGAGCAGTCAGAGGCAAACACAGGCTACAGGTGACGGCACTCAAGGCAATCAGCCGAGCAAGGGAAGGGAGGGGCAGATGAGCAGTCAGAGGCAAACACAGGCTGAGACTATACATTCCTGTGTGTTCATGTGTTAGTTCAGTGCTGCAAAACATTTGCCCCACAGCCATACTAGTGAAAACAGCCCATCTACAAGCTCACAAACATTTCCAGCTGCTCAGCCTATAAAATCCTGTGTGTTCATGTGTTAGTTCAGTGCCATACTAGTCAAAACAGCCGATCTACAAGTTTTCATTGCGGGTCTGGCAGAACCAGGTGACCTGGTCTAGTTATTGTATTTTCACATAGAAATAGCCCAGAGGCGGGTAGACAATCTCAATAAAACATCATCACATGTAAATATCTGAGTACATCATTATGAGAGTGAACAAAACCCGACCCCTATCCCCCCCTCCCCCACCCACAATCCCCAGGACGGTTGCACACCAGGTATCCATAAAACAAGAATTAGAATAAAAATTAGTACAGAGAGAAGAGAGAAAGTAAGAAGAGAGCGGAATAGATATCCAGAACTTGCTGCGTGTTGGGTTGGTCAGCACTTTTAAGTGTCACATAGGGAGTATTCAATCAATCAATCAATCAATCAATATGGTTGCTGTTCAATTGACATTTCTGTGTTCTAGTAGTGAAAGTGGAGAGTACAATAGCAACAATCTGCACAATAACGCAAAACAAAAAGTAAAGATTGCATGTGCATGTCCGAAATATTGATCAATCCTTCATTGCCAATCCCATATACATCAGACTATCCCAAAGCCAATGCCATATATGGGCCTATACCTTTCATGGGGAGGCCCCACAGTGTGGCCTCTATGGAATAAAACACATGCAGGATGGTGAACTGTGTGTATCCTTGTCGGTCCCAATAGCTGCAGACCCGACAAGGGGTTCAAAGTGAATCCTCGCGGGTTCAAACCCGCCTCATGTCTGCTGTTGCACTGCTCTCTCCAATAACGCTGAGGAGCCTTAAAAATAACCGTCTTTGACTCGACAATAAAACAATCTCACGTCTCTGACAAGGGGGGGCTGAGCAGAGGCCCCCGGGGGTTGTGGGTTGTACTCCACGCCCGTGGTGGAGCCCCCCGGTGCTGATGCTCAGGCTCAGAGGGTCAGAGAGTGTGTGTGTGTGTGTGTGTGTGTGTGTGGGTGTGTGTGCGTGTGTGTGTGTGTGTGTGTGTGTGTGTGTGTGTGTGTGTGTGTGTGTGTGTGTGTGTGTGTGTGTGTGTGTGTGTGTGTGTGCGCGTGTGTTTGTGTGTGTGGGTGCGTGCATGCGTTATTCTGGCAAACTCCCATAACAACCTCTACCTTGCATTGTGTCATCTATCTCTCTCTCTCTCTCTCTCTCTCTCTCTCTCTCTCTGTGCTGTTTATATGAATTCGCACAGAGACACAAACTTCAAGCATCCAATTACAAGCTTTGATTTCCTGTTACTATTCAATAACATTCTACACGAGCCGACACAACAACACCAGAACATGATACAACAGGGAGTTAATACCACTGTCACTAACAGCTCCAGTGCAGGTAATGCAACCAAGCCCCCGGAACCGGGAGGGAAAAGTCTTCTGGAAGCCGACTGCCTACATGAATAGTGAAAATAGTCGGATGCACATTTTATGCACAAATGGTAATTGCATAAATCTCTGTTTAATGTTTGTAATATAAAGGGAGATGCCTTTTCAGTTTGTGCACAGGTGGAAGTGGTGGAAAGTGACTAAGAACAATTTCAATGTACTGAAGTGTTTCCAATTTTCAATACATTTTACATCTACTCCACTATAGCCTGATAAATCAGTCCGCACATTACCACCCCCGAAGCGAAACGTAGTGTGTGAAGAGTCTGACACTTGCAGCCAGCCAGGCAAACTCCACTATCTCAGAGGCAAATATTGTAATTTATTTAATCCACTAAAATTATTTCGTTGCTTTGTATATTTAGTATTTTTACAAAACACACATTAACCACTTCAGCCATATACAGATGTGCCATTTCTCCACACGTCCTGCCATTGGCAGTAGATTTTCAGGGGATTTGCAGAACATTTCTTTGCTATTATTATGACCTTCTCTGACTTCAAAGTTTAAATTCTATGATGGTGGATTCTGCTTTTCAATGGGAATGGAGTGGTTTCTTGCCATTTGCGAGTTTCTGCAAAAATACGCTCCATTCTCCATACAAATTGGAAAGGCAAAACAGGGAAAGAAACCTTTGCAGGAAATCTTCAGGAAAAGAGCAGTAAATACTGAAGAGTTGAAACCTTCTCTTTGGAGGAAAAAAATACGATCTACAAGCTCACAACGTGTCGCAAAGCGACGCGTTGTCAGCTTGTAGAGCTGCTATTTGCAAAGGATTTGGGAAACTTGGAAAATGGAGCATATTCTGCATAATGTGTAGCCTACTTTTTACTCATGCATCGAATATCATACAAATCAAAATATAAAATGTAGGATTCCCACCAGATCTATCCCTGTGATAACAGTAATTGGTATTGTTGAGAATAAAGTTCAACCTCGTGTTCTCAAGTTAACCCGTTATCAGACACACAAACACAAACAGGCAGGATCCATTACAAACATTGTCACACATAATTATAGATACGGGCAGCCTAATAAATTACTGAAATCACTACATTGTTCTGGATCATCTATAAAGATGTGGGGCTGCTGTTCCATATTCCTGTGTCATGTCATGTACTGTAGACAGTCTGCACAACTAGACAGTTCATTACTTGTGCCAGCAGAGGGCGGAAGTACTGCGTTCGGTGATTTTGTATGTGGCCTATCTTTCTGTTTGTCTGTCTGTCTGTCTGTCTGTCTGTCTGCGCTTCCGGTCGCCTTAAGCCAATGAGGGACCAGCATTCTTGGTGACATCACCAACAACAAGTGCGACCTGATATAAATAGAGGTGGGTGAGAGTGGGTGGAGGTGGGGGAAGTGGGAAGAGGTAGAGGAGTGTGTGTGTGTGTGTGTGTGTGTGTGTGTGTGTGTGTGTGTGTGTGTGTGTGTGTGTGTGTGTGTGTGTGTGTGTATTGGGTGGAGGAGCAGCGTTCAGCGTACCATCAACAAGTGCGACCTGATATAGGCCTAAATAACAAGTAGGCCATACATGACCACGAGTGCACAACAAGACGAAGTTGGCACCTCAACAGAGTGCAGTCTAGTTCTGCACTGTTCTCTACATAGAAATGATGCTAAAATGACTGTTCCCTAATGCTAGAATGACATTCTGTTCTTTAATAGTGTGTGCATGGTGTCTTAGATTGACTGTTCATTCTTTACATTGACACTGTAATGATTTGTAGTGTCTTAGATGGACTGTTCTTTTACATCCACAGTGTAATGATGTATGGTGAGTTAGATTGACTGTTCTTTTACATTCACACTGTAATGATGTACTGTATGGTGAGTTAGATTGACTGTGGCGCAGGTGATATCATGTCAGTAAATGTAAAAGGCTGCAGGCAAGGCAGAGGTTAAACGTGCACGCATTATGCTCCGCTGTCCACGCTATTAACCTATTTCTTTATGTGCGGCAAATGCTGGAGACGCAAAATGAGGTGAGAAAATCTGTAATGAATCCTTTGTGGCTGACATAAGCATTAGGTACACACACACACACACACACACGCTCCACAGTGGCAGTTTGTCAACCGACTAACATTAAGGCCCTAATTTTGAAAATCTAGCGTGCAGTCAATTTTCCCAGGATGCCTTGAGGCTAAAAGGTAGGGGTGGGGGAGGGTCTGGGGGCGACAGGAGGGGCTCATTTAGGCCCGTTTATTTACCTCTATGCATCATCCTGGGGGGGCTCATCTGCCCCAGACGACACAGAGACTGAATTAAACCAACTGCAACCTGACGTCCTGAATTTATCACCAGCATTCTGCTATTTGTCTGTTTGTTGTGTGTGCGTGCGTGCGTGCGTGCGTGCGTGTGTACTACACATTCAGTGAAAGCATCAGGAGAGGAGTGGAAAGAAATAGATCATTTTAACAACTGCCAAGCGAGGTTAATACAGCTTACCTACTGCTGACAGGAGAGAGGAGAAAAGAGGAAGGACGAAAGAAAGTAAATTAAGTGAGAAGAGAGTTTATGATATATGTTCATTTACACAGGTCTGGTAGGTGCGCAATCCGCGCATGCAGATTGCAGGCACACAGGCGCACGCACGCACGCACGCACGCACGCACGCAGGCACAACATACTGATGATACTGCTGATGGTGGTCACTATTTATGCTCCCGCTCTGTCTCTCTGTCTCTCTGTCTCTCTCTCTCTCTCTCTCTCTCTCTCTCTCTCTCTCTCTCTCTCTCTCTCTCTCTCTCTCTCTCTCTCTCTCTCTCTCTCTCTCTCTCTCTCTCTCTCTCTCTGTATTGAAGGGTTAATACAGTTCATTAGTAGAACTAGGTCATTAGAGGGGGATTTAAGGCATCTCACTGTGATGGAGAGACTATATGGGGAGAGAGAGAGGGAGTGATGAGAGGACATGTAGACCAGCAACTGCAGGGCAACTCAACTTGACTCAGCAAAATACAAAAAGTCCAAGGGCCGCAAGCTAAAAATGACGGTCCTATTTTGGACAATAATTTTTTAACAAACTACACAAGATTAAGCAAACACACAGAAAACAGCCATATTTCCATCTATAAGGCCAAACCTCACAAAAAGATTGTCTTGAAATGATTCATGATGAAAAAGAAGTTTTTCTTTTGGAACAAACAACATAGCAAAGTGTCTTGTATAAAACAAGACAAAAAAATAGTTTTCTATTGGTTTTGGAGAGGAACTGAAAAATGTCATCAGAAATTATTTGTCCACACTGAATAGAAAAAATATATTTTTATTGGTATGACCATGACCGGCCACAGGTTGAATAGTGCTGAGCTACTGTAGGCTATATGTATCTATGAGAGAGAGAGAGAGGGGTGTGTGTGTGTGAGTGTACGTACATGTGTGTCTGTGTGTTTGTGTGCATGTGTGTTTGTGTTATAATGCACATGGCCACAATTGATTGAAGGTGCAGAGAGAAAACTAGAAAAAGGTCTCCTCAGAGCACAGGTCTCCGCCAGGTCATGCAGGCATAGGATTGATGGGCCAGGATGAAATGTGAAAGATCAGACAGACCCGTCTTATCACTTGACTGTAGAGATAATGTTTTTTGGTTTGCGTGATGTTTGGACAACATGTGTAGTAGTAATATAAAAATATATAGTTTAGCAAAAATCGGCCTCTCTCTCTCTCTCTCTCTCTCTCTCTCTCTCTCTCTCTCCTCTCTCTCTCTCTCTCTCTCTCTCTCTCTCTCTCTCTCTCTCTCTCTCTCTCTCTCTCTCTCTCTCTCTCCTCCCCTCCCTGAATAAAGAGTGTAGAACTTTGAACAGAGGGCGAATTAGCCTCAATACCAAAGGCTCTGCCACACTGTTTGGCTGCTAATTCCTCAAGCCCTGTAATGAGACTTGAGATCAGCCTAATTCACACATACATTTTTAATGTAATGTGTGACATTTTAATGTGACATATTGTGTGACACTCAGCACACTCCCTGATATGACACATCACTGATCAGCCACCCAGGACCGGACAGGGAGGGGCTGCTAACACTGTAGCACACTACAGACTACTAAAACATACTATACAAGTGCACATTGAGCACTTTGTTTTTTCTTTTTACAATTGAACATACTTCACTTACTGACATATCTTGCATGTACTGTACAAGTAAATAAACTCGACATTAAACAGGTACAGCGGCCATGACAGTAAACCATTGGAACACAGTACCAGGTGTTTTTTACACAGCTCCTCTTCTCCACATGACATCACCAACCTGGCTTGTAAACTTGCCAGGGTCGTCATATTTCCCATGTAGGCCGTAAAAAACGACGAAGCGTGTGTTTGCGTGCCAGGAGATAATTGTAGCTATAGGAGGGGCAGAAGAGAAATAAGAGATTTGCTCAATTAACCAATATGGCACAGCTGAGCACAGCACCTGTGCATAGCGGAGGCCCCGGCGCTCTTTCACAGCAAAGCACAGATAACACGGCCGATTACCCTGCCGAGAGCCCCTGCTAGCCTTCTGCATTAGAGTCCATTACAACTACTCTACCTGGTGGAGAGAAAACACACACACACGCACGCACGCACACACACACACACACACACACACACACACACACACACACACACACACACACACACACACACACACACACACACACACACACACACACACACACACACACACACACACACAAACACCACACACACACACACACACACACACACACACACACACACACACACACACACACACACACACACACACACCACACACACACACACACACACACACACACACACACACCCACAGTTTAGTTTACAGTTTAGGCATTTAGCAGACGCTTTTAATCCAAAGCGACTTACAATAAGCAGATACAACATCGCAATAATAAACAAGATAATAGGTCAGTACATTAACAGCAATATAACAATGTAAATGGATATCTATCTAGAGAAAAAACACAATATAATCAAGTTCTAAAGAAACCTAACAAACAAATGTTAACTAGCTTCATGTATGGTCATTGATTTTACTGTAGTGCTAAGGGTTTAGGTGGAGTCTGAAAAGGTGAGGTCTTCAGTCCACGGTGAAAGGTAGCGAGTGAGTCCGTTGTTCTAAGTGCGACAGGGAGTTTATTCCACAACTTGGGAGCCAAGAGGGCAAACTGTCTCGGACGAGTGGACACACACAGGTTTGCAATTACTACTTTGTGGGGACATTACACATAGTCTACTATATTTGTGGGGACATTCCATTCATTTTTAAACCCTAACCCTAACCCTTAACCTAACCCCTAAACACCTTGTGGGACACTAAAATGTGTCCCCACTAGGGCTTTCACCAACTAGTCGACTTTTCGACTAGTCGACTAGTAAAACCACTAGTCGATCTTGTAGGTACTGGTCGACTAGTCATTTAAAAAAAAAAAAAAAAAAAAAAAAAAACTTTTTTTTTTCTACATTATGTAGGCCTAGCAAGCTAATTTCAATTCGATTTAGTTATAGTTTTATTTTTAACAACCATTATAAACGGAATATAATTATCCAGTCACCCACAGTGCATCCAGCAGAGCAGCATCTCCCTGACCGGCGGGGGGTTAATCTCAGAGTTCACCCAAAGTTCATCCAGTGTCATTGCTGCACACCGCAGCGTGTCCACTACAGACTACGCTACGCTACAGTACAGAATAGTTGTCAGTTTAAAATGGTAGCGCGAACAAAGCAGCAAGTGAATGAAGACATAGCCTTAGTTCACAACAGACTGCCCGACGTTCGTTTGATTAGAAGTAATTAAAAGACGTGGTTTGTTTGTGTAGTGACTAGCGAGCTAGCCTAAAGCCTAGCCTATAGCCAACGGGCAGAATGGATTATTGTGGACTTTGAGAGACACGGCAGATTTTGGTGAGTACATGGGTTTCCATGCCTTATTACTGTAGCAGCTATGCTGGTTTTGTTATGTTGCACACGTAACGAGGCACACGTGGGTTTGTGTGGGTATATGTTGTCATGGTAACTTGGCTGCTGTGGAAAGCCGTGCCACTGCGCTCTTTATTATGACATAATATGTTAACGACTAGTCGACTAGTCGACTACCAGTGTCTTCGAGTAGTCGATCTGTCAAAAATACTAGAAGTGAAAGCCCTAGTCCCCACAAGGTTTTTTTCTCCGATTGTACTATCTTTGTGGGGACATGAGGTCCCCACAAAGTAGTAATTCCCTGTCCACACACACACACACACACACACACACACACACACACACACGCACGCACGCAAGCACGCACAAAGGCACGCACGCACGCACAAAGGCAGGTTTGTATTAATATACTTGAGAGGACATCAACATTTTATGTTGGCACTGAAAATAGCCGGGGGAAAAAGACATGCAAAGTGACACGCTGTGATGTGAGCTTGTAGCTCAGCTAATTTTCAGCGTGTAATATCTTGTACAGCAAGATCTTGTTCAACAACAACTTAGAACACAATTAAAACATAATAAGTACAAATGTTAGATACGGTGCAGAAGATGAACCTAACCTCTAAATATTTAATCTTTATCTTTATCTAAAAAAAAAATGAGAGAAAAACAGTAGAGCGCCGTTTATCCCCCTTTTTTGTCGATGGGTTCCCTGATTGCTAAATAACTACTCCAACCACAACCTGAATCTTTTTCTAATTGTAAACCTATTTCCAAATGTATATAAAAAAAGAAAATCGAAAATTCGACTTAACTGTTGAGGACCTTACGTAAATGTAACGCACGCACGCACACACACACACACACACACACACACACACACACACACACACACACACACACACACACACACACACACACACACACACACACACACACACACACACACACACACACACACACACACACACACACACACACACACACACACACACAAATTGTGCTTAATTGCTCTCTGGGTGTTAATATACTCTTGTGTTTGAAGTGCTCAATTTTCGCCTGGCGTGGTGCAATGATAGGTAAAGCTAACGCTGGCTGCCATGTTGTGGAACAGTTGGATGAGAAGCTGCACTTGGCTGTGAAAAAGCACCCTGCTGAGTTTCTATATGAAATGAGCAGCCAGCAGCAGCCTGGCCCCGCCCCCGTCGTGCACATTATGGAGTTTATCTCTAAACGCCTTTGAAACAAACAAAAAAGGTGCTGCGTTTATCTCCTGTGTGCCGTGTGTGAAGGGCTTGAGGTAATTTGAGTCGTCTGTCGACGAACCAAACTTTCACATAACAAACACTGAAAACCTTAGTCACCACACACTACTCCAGTGGCAGATAACTGCTGGTATCTGAGGACAGTGCTTGGAAAAATAATTTATTGTTTAGTTACGTAAATACAGACAAAGTTACATAAACCCATTCAAAATGTGTTATCCATGTTCTTTAACTGTTCTGCTGCTGTAGACGATCCTCACCGTCATTCAAATCGGTGACTACATGACGCCGTTGACAGCGCTCACCGTCAATCTTACTGTATTTACAGTAAATGTATTAATACTTACATAATGTCGCTCCGGTCACGGCCGCATCGGTAATGTCGGCGATTTGTTTAAAACGCACGTTGGGCGTGCACGCGAAGTGAAGCTCCTCCATGTTAAGTCAATGGAGAGGCCCATAAAGAAACTTCATTTAACACTTGGGTGACTGAAAATAAAAAACTACCACTACGCCTGCATTTATCGTTCATTTTGACCGTTAGATTCTCTCCCTTTTGGCCCAGGAGCGCAACACTTCCTCCCCCTGCTGCCAGCGGGGGTTCTATTGTCTGCCGAATTTGAATTAGCATTTCAATTGACCTCTCAAATAGCCTACTCTCGCTTTCAATGTTAACTTCATGGTTTAGCAGGAAAAAAAACAGGCTTGGGAAAATGACACTAAGTTTGTAGCATGATCTTACTTTTAATGTCACTGGTTTAATTTCGTATCGCTTCGCAGCGCAGCCCAGCATCCGCGCCGAGTTATAGCTGATTGTTGAGTTTTGAAAGTCATTTTAAAACAGTTCGGTTTTGCATGCAGGAATAAATCAATGATCAGCGTCTTTGCGCACAGTGCGCCATGCAGTTTGAGTGGTTATAGACACGTTTGTTTATCCAGAAACATATCTTTTATGGCTTTGTTTTATTTACGATTTGGGAGATTCAAGGCCAACACAGCGGAGCGCAAGGTTATGTGATGTCCCGACATCACGCACGCATGCATGCATGAGAGAGAGAGAGAGAGAGAGAGATATGCCTTGCGCTGTATATAGGAACGAACGCATGCATGGTTCGATCGTGGACGTGGTATAAAAAAGTATAAAAAAAAAAAAAAGACGTGGAGAGAGAGGCAGGTTCCTTCATGTGGGAGAAAGAGAGAGCGTAAAATGAAACCAAATGGACCTGTATGGTTCCATTTGGCTTAGTTTTGTTCATTGACAATATAGGGTATTTTGCTTACACAAATAGCCAATCTTCTACAAGCTCACAACGCCATACGAAGCGAAAGAATTACGCCAGTAAAGAATGCAGGCTTTCTCTAAAGAATGTAATCCCATGACATCAATCGATTGAAACATCTATTTGAAGTTAACAAATGGTAATAATAATAATAATGTCGCTACACAATAGTTTTTACAGTTCACCTTTTTTGAAAGAGAGAGAGAGAGAGAGAGAAGAGAGAGAGTGTATAACGTTACATCATCGCGGGACGGAGATAAATTATGCGTGATAATGATAGGCTACAGCTGGGGGTCGGGTGCCCACTCCTTCTCGTCCCAAACTGCTAATAAAATAGCCTAAATCAATCATACAAGGCAGGCATATACGAACATACAGTACGTTGGATATTTTAGACACAAGTTCATACTCTTCTTGGATTAAACTTTAAAGGTAGAAATGGCTTTTATTCACTTATTCACTTCTCTGTAGTCTTGTTGCGCTGACGACGCCTGGTTTGTGCTGCGTGCATTTTTTCACTTGAGTTGAGAAACAAACCGCTTCAATATGATGGACATTATGTAACATTTTGTCAACAATCTCTGAACCTTTGGAGTAATATAAAAGTTCACTTTGACACTTATTTATAGGCTATCCATCGCGCTGTTCAACTCCAACAGCCTCGCCAAACGTTTGGCTCTAGAATGAAACCAAATGGACCCGTACGGCGATAACGCGCGATAACAATACAATTGATACATTGATATTAGGCTATCATGATTATTTTCAGGTATAGGGTTAGAGGGTTATAAAATAAAACATTAGTCAACATTTAGTCATGTTATCTTTGCTGACAGTGAAATGTAAATGATCCATTAGAAGCAACAAAGGCGCACTCCGGGTGGGCTGGAGGTGTGAAGTCTCTTCTGCTTCTTCTGGGAGGGGGAGAAAAAGGGGAGAACGGTCCTTTCTGCCGATAATAGCCGTCAGAGTGGTATAATTGTATTTTATTTCATATTAGGAAACGTTTCAGAAGGGGAAAAAAAAACGAGAACATATATCTTGAGTATTTAGGAAAAGTCATGGAAGGGGACATTTCTGAGACCTTCATGGGGAGAGTTATTGCACTTTGAAATCTCAAAATCGGCCTAAAGGACCGGTTAGTCACCCGTGTGTTAAACAAAATAGCCATTTTGAGCCATTTTGCACCAGATCTAAATGTAAACAAGGCACAAGGCAGGGCGCAGCCATGTTCCTCTTCTTGTCCCACACTGTCATGTGACTAGATGACGTAATCGTTGCCGTCAAGTGACAATCCAAAAAAACAAAAACAACCCCCTTCCAGCCCTTCAAAATAATAGCGGCGGCCGACGGAGGAAACGACGCGGCACCAAGGCAACAAGCAACCTTCAGATTAAGAGGCACGGGTTGTGTTAACACACGTGTCGTGTACGGATGCTGCCATTAATACCTCATAATACATCTTTAAATACACATTTAGGAGCACGCTAACCTTCCCGGATGAGCTCATTAGTGTAGGTCAGTGCCCCGCGAGTACGGACGCAACGTGCGCATGCATGCACGCACACGCGTGCACCACACACACAATTTTCCTGGCATCATTGCATAAAAAAGTTGGTTAACAGATGTCAGTTTTTGTGTTTATCTCAATGCTCTCTCTCTCTCTCTCTCTCTCTCTCTCTCTCTCTCTCTCTCTCTCTCTCTCTCTCTCTCTCTCTCTCCCCCCCCCCCCCCCCCCCCCCCTTTGGCCCAGGCAAGGATCTCTCTTATTTATCTCTCTTATCAAAGAGAGCTTATCTGAATCAAGTGCTAAAAGGCTTTGGAGAAGCCGGTTTGGGAGCTTGATGTGCACACTAAACATGGCATAATGATGCAAGCTTGTGTAAAGACGCAACGCAGCCGTCCAAAACAAATGCCTGCGCTTGATGTTTTTATTAGTGTTTTCCTCTCCCTCACTTCATCTACTTTCTTGCATGATTCTTTTATCTTTTAAAGTCCTCTGGGTATCTGAGCGCGCAGGGAACCTTGTATTTACTACTGTGGAGGGGAGGTGTGTTGAGATGTATGCCGTTTTAAAACAAGTAGCTGAAGTACTGAAGTAAAATGGTGTGTTCTCTATACAGCAAAATCCTCATCTCCTCACCCACATGATGCTATGGTTTCAATGCAACATGTACACACCTGCATATGTTGCTGACATCCTAAATACATATCTGCTTCCAAATGTTCTAAATATATCTCTTTATTTGTCCGATTTAACCCATTTTCTATTTACTCTCACTATACCTGTATCTTCTCTCTTCTCTGAATACTAACACACATTGATCGTTCTGTTGCTCCATGAAGCGGAAGGCCGGGAAGGAGAAGCGGGCGCTCTGGCTGACGCCGTTCTGGATCATGGTGGTGAGGTGGTTGTTGGCGCCGCACTTTTCCCATCTCTGCTCACGATATTAGTATAAGCAATTGCATTATATGTTTTTTAATGTTTTTCTGCTTTAGCCTAGCCTTTATTTGGCGATCGGTAGAAAGATAAAGCCTGGGCGATCGCGTTAAAATCACTAAGAAGTGTAGAATTTCCCTAACCAATCAGAGTGGAGGCGTCGCACCGAATTTGTTGACGTCATGACACAGCAGCGTTCTCTGCGCTGAGCAGTGGGGGGTGGGGGGAGGAGAACACATGCTATTGGCCGGAGACTCCCGGTGAGATTCGCCGGGTTGTGTATCCCCGCTGCCAGCATAGACTGTCCGCGTTACTCTAGACTACTGCCTGCCTAACCCAGATAATGGTTAGCATATCCTTGCATGCACACTGCACAGTACCTAGTTCTAAACATCACCGGAGGATGTTATCATAACGTCATCATGACGTCATTTCGCTTTCAGGGCTGCTACAGCGGTGGGTCTTAAAGTGTGGTCCAGGGACCATCATGGTTCCTTGGGGGTTCCAAATGACCCCTTAAGAGGTGTATAACTCTGATTATGAGGGTCCTTGAAATAAAAAGGTTTGAGAGCCAATGTGCTACATGAAATGGAACACCTTTGAAGGAAGTGAGAAGATACCCAACTTCTCTCCAATGTGGCTGCTGTGTATATGGGTTGATAAATAGCCTATTGGCATGCACTATAACTGCAATGGAGAGTACTACTGCGATACGGGGCACTGCTTCTGCAGAACAAAAAAGTACAACTACTGCAATAGAGGGCAACATTACTGAGATAGTGGCAATAGTCTAAACTTTTCAAAGCTTTCTGTGTTTTGTATTGAGATTGAGTGTGCGTGTGTGTGTGTGTGTGTGTGTGTGTGTGTGTGTGTGTGTGTGTGTGTGAGCTCTAAGGTCCCAACCTTCTGACTCACACAATTGATTGTGTCCGCACGCATGCATGTGTGCGTGTGTGCGTGCGTGCGTGCGTGCGTGCAAAGAAAAAAAATAAGAAAAAAAGACATAGCAAGATCGGCGCTCTCTCACTAAAGCCAATCAAAAGACCTGAATTCTGTCTGTTTTGTTTCAAGGAGAAACGACAAAGGCCTCCTTTCTTCAAGACGGCTCTGAAGACAGAGGATAGAACGAGAGAGAGAGAGAGAGAGAGAGAGAGAAAGAGAGAGACAGAGAAAGAGAGAGAGAGAAGAGAGAGGGAGGGGACGAGGGTCTTTCAAGTGTGTGTCCTTGGTGAGACCTCAGGTACACAGGACGAGGAGCACAGTGTTTTTTTCATGTGCTGCGGTAGGGATTTATTAATATTCTCAAAGAGCGGAATTTTCTCCCCTTTTACCCCGGATTGAAATAATGGATCCTTACTTAAAAGGGGAATAACTCATTTCAGGTCTTAATACGGTAAGCCTGTTGGACCCAATTATTTGGAGGTGCTTTTCCATTGTCGCCTCGCTTTTCCCCCTTCAGGAGATTAGCTGAACAGAGGCCCCGGCACGCAATCCACCACTCTGAGAATCTGCCTGAAATGGAAGATTCTTCTCCAGAAAATGACGGGGTGTGTGTGTGTGTGTGTGTGTGTGTGTGTGTGTGTGTGTGTGTGTGTGTGTGTGTGTGTGTGTGTGTGTGTGTGTGTGTGTGTGTGTGTGTGTATGGTGTGTGTGTGTGTGTGTGTGTGTGTGTGTGTGTGTGTGTATGCTGTGCGTGTGTACAGTAGGCGTCTATGCGTCGAGATCCAATATGTAAAAGGAACTTTGGCTTCATATCCCACCTAATTATTGCCACTTGATGGTGAAGCAGGAGTCTGCTAATCCTCCGCTGTGCGTCTCAAAGCCTGTTTGAGAAGTTTTCTGGGTAAAACATTTGGCCTGTGTGAGGAGGAGAGGAGCTTCACCAGAATGACAGGAACCCACATAACAGGAAGTTAACTCCACTATAGGAACTGTAGACAGGAAGTTAACTCCACTAAAGGAATAGCCTCGCGTGGCCAGTCTGTTGACTCCGCGATTTGCAAATGCTCCCGTCATACAGTCTGGGTAACGTAGAAGAATGATGAGTACCTGGTTAAAGCGGAAGTGAAGCCTCCTCCTCACTTCAGTTTCCGTCTCATAACGCACACATTTATCATTATATAAATAAAAATCATCTAAGCATATTTAGCTTGCTGCTTGCAGAAATGACATTTTAAAATATATTTTCTTGAACGGAAATGCCAGCTTCCATTACTCGCCGTTCAGGAGCTGTAGTTCCAGACTCTATATAGCATTTGGAGATTGTGTAATAGTTGTCTAGCTACGTGAGACTACTATAGGAACTTTAGACAGGAAGTTAACCGCCACTATAGGAACTGTAGACACCAGAGATGGAGAGGGGAGGAGGAAAGAAATAAAAAACAGTAGGCAAAAGCCCTCATTATCTCATGTTCTGTCTGTGACACAAACACACGCACACACACACACACGCACGCACACGCACGCACACGCGCACACGCACACGCACACACACACACACACACACACACACACACACACACACACACACACACACACACACAATGCATATGGAGGAAGGATCTCTTTCTTTTCCAAAATGACACTGCCAGTGCACTGAAGCAATACACTTCACTTAGGAATTGAATGTGCATATTTTTCTGCATGCATAAACATCAATTGCAATATACAGTATACTGTATCTGTGATAGACCAATATTTTATGTTAAAAGCAGCCAAACGACATCTATAAGGGTGAATTTGGTTACCAAAACATTTAGCCGGGGACCACCTGGCACCCCCTCAGGGACCACGTACCACATACTCTACTGTACCGATAAAGAAACTCCACATGCGATCACTCTCCCGGCGATATGAATCTCCACTCCAATTTAAAAGAGAAAAAAAGAAGAGATTAGAAGATGATAATGGTCTCATATCTCAAAAGTTAACAGTGAGGGCCGTGTGAACTGTGAATAATCTTATAATTACAGAGCGGGCGCCATTAGGCCTGACAGAAATAGAGAAAGCAACGCTTGGATGAGGGACAGTTCATCAAGAGCACCGTCTCTCCCTGCATCATCAGCACGCCGCCCAGCTCAGGGACTGATGATAGGTATACGTTGATATGACAGCTTAAAGGAACATTACGCAGCAGTGACTCAGATTTGGTTAACTTCCTTCAACAAATGGTTGAAGAATGTGATTTTTCATTCAATCTGTACTTAGTCTGCTCTTTTTCCCCTCTACACCAAAGCTCTTTGCCAAAAAATAGCCGATCTACAAGCTCACAATGCCTCGCAGCGCGAGGCGTGGTGAGCTTGTAGATCGGCTATTTCTGTCTAAAGTTCTCAGAATATGGACACTAGGGTTCAAGGACCCGGACCCCCTGTTGAAGACCCATGGTCTAAGGGGAAAGGCCCAACCAAACCGGTTTTATCGAGTTGCAAATACTAAAAAACAAAGGCGACTTGCTTGAAACACACATTCGCATATGGTCGCAATCTTCACTTAAAGGACCACTTCACCTCTGGGACAACCAGATCTTA
>NC_137831.1:24882963-24886228 GCF_963921795.1 Nannobrachium achirus | reverse complement strand
TGCGTGTGTGTGTGTGCAAAGCATAAAGACCAGTGAGGCGAAGAAAGAAGAAAGCATTTCTTGTGAAGCAGCTGTTTGGATCTTTATGCAGAGTAAAAAAAAAAACTATTTCCTTTGTGTTTGAAACTCTTGATACCCAAAGGCAAAAGAGAGAGAGAGAGGGGGGGGAGGGAGGGAGAGAGAGAGGTATTGATCTATCTCTTTCATAACGCCTTCCTCCTCACCTTAGATGCCTTTGAGGAGAACTCTCGTACAGGAGCACCACGCACACACACACACACACACACACACACACACGACACACACACACACACACACACACACACACACACACACACACACACACACACACACACACACACACACACACACACACACACACACACACACACACACACACACACACACACACACACACACACACACACACACACACACACTCGGCAGAGCCGGAGATTAGCAGGGAGGCTAACCTATGGAGCTCTATAGGTAGCCGTCCCCAGTCTAATTAACAGTGATCAAAGAACTGGACTTTATCCTGCAAACAAACCTGCACATCTGAATGAGAGAGAGAGAGGAGAGAGAGAGAGAGAGAGAGAGAGAGAGAGAGAGAGAGAGAGAGAGAGGAGAGAGAGAGAGAGAGAGGCACTGTAGATCTATTTTTGCTACCATTGTGCAACACAGTCATACACCAAAGTATAAAATAGGGGAATTGATTTAATAGTGGGGGGGGAAACAATCACACCTAGTGTGGAGTTATAGCGGTGCTATTTTATGAGTTAAAAGGGAATTTAAGGTTTTCAGGACGGCTCCGCTAGGCGGGGAAGTACAGCTAGTATGACGTGGTGTCAACAATAATCTATTTAGCAATGCATCGCGATTCGGCCGTGCACGATTCTGAATCGATGCAGCAACGTGACCTAAACAATTGAGGTTGACAGTGGCTGACCTGACCGTGGCAGGTAAATACAACTTGTAGGCAGGTGAAGTTTACTTTTTATTTTACTTTTTCAAGTTTTCCTTTATTATCAGCTCAAGAGTCCATATGTCGCAAGCCCGTGAGTCAAGCACATGGTTGAAACTCTTTCACAAGTTTATGTAGTGAAACTGGCCCAAACTTGCAAAATGTGATTCGGCCCAAAAACTTTTGCGTGTGAAGCGAAGGGGATCGACCCGCAGGTATAAAGGAAAGAAAGAGAAAAGAAAAGCAACCAGAAAAACAAAAAGAAAAAAGCCCTGGTGGTTGGTGTAAGGAAGAGGCTGATGGTTGGTGTTAAATACGAGGTGTGTCTGGTTGCTTGGATGAAAATCCAATGCAAATAGTCATTTTCTCCCCCATGGTCCTTGAACTGTTTTCCCTTTGATAACCCAATTAAAGTCTGGAGAGCCTGTGTCAATTGCTGCAGCCATCTCTTCTTGAACAAAATCACTCCTGTAACCTCCAGCACTTTACATTTGATTCTGCCATTTTTTGACAGTTCAAAGTAATCAGAGGAGGCTGTGGCGAGGGCCCCGATTGATTTTGTGCTTTCGCTTATCATGCTAATTCCCTGAAAATCTGTCAGAACCCTCACTGCCTGATTACCCCCCCCCCCCCTCTCCCCCCCTCTCCCCCCCTCTCTCTCTCTCTCTCTCTCTCTCTCTCTCTCCTCTCTCTCTCTCTCTCTCTCTCTCTCTCTCTCTCTCTCTCTCTCTCTCTCTCTCTCTCTCTCTCTCTCTTCTCCTCTCTCTCTCTCTCTCTCTCTCTCTCTCTCTCTCTCTCTCCTCTCTCTCCCCTCTTACAGGTCCACTTGGGTTCCATTTGTACGTACTCCAAGTTAAATTAAGCTGCACTATGCAACTTATTTCATGAATAAAATGTGATCTTGTCCAGTCTGTGTGGTAGAGTATGTTGATACAATATATTGTATTTTGTCTTCCTTCTCTTCCATTGAGACATTTAGATCGTGTCAAAGGTCATGTCTCTCCTAGACACAGGATCTGACACAAATTTTGACCTGACGGCCAAGATGCAATTTATCCCCTGAGCAAGCAGGCCAGCTCAATGGTGAAAATGTCAGCACTTACACAGGAAACCGGGTTCAAAGGAATGTTCATAGTGCAACTTTAACACATTCTACATTATACAGTGTAGATTATTGTGATAAAGATAAAGAGATAAAGACTGTCTCATATAGGGGTCCATGGCCTAAAAAATGAAGTTAGGGGCCCCTTGATATTGAAAATATATACAGTATTAATAATTTGTAATACTGAGATGCTCCCAAACAGTTTCATGATCATACTAGTAAGACACCTGAGGGTGGAATGCGACCTCAGGGTGACATGCGACCTCGCCCTAAAGGGCGAGGTCGCGCCAATTCTTGACTATCTGGCCAACCACAGCGTTTCTCTGACGATTCTAGTTGTTGTCATTCTGGGGGAGTTTGTTCATGTTTTTGTGAGGGGTATCAACCCTAGGAGACACGGGGAGAACATGCAAACTCCACAAAGAAAGGCCCTATCGCCAACCCCACCTAGGGGTTTGTGAGCGATAGGGCCTAAACATGGAGATGTGGAGAACACTATGGAGATAGTCCAGTCCATCATGTCATATGGGACTACCGTCATAGACAGTAGCCATTGTTAGGCCGGAGTCAATGGCCTGTCTGTCTGACTGTCTGTACAGGAAGTGATGTCACATGACATACTTTTTATGCCCATATATGAGTCATTCTGTACCACATCTCCATGTTTAGTTCAAACAGGTTCGCTCCATTTCTCCAGGTCCAAATGCCCAACGTCGAGCTTGACAAGGAGGATACCGCACATTGTACCTCATCCACCCTTTCTTCTCTCTCCTTTTGGTATCTTTATCCTCCTCCTCCTTTTTTTCTTTTTTATTCTTCTCTTTTTTTTACACAGCCGCCCCCTTTTTTTGTCTTTCTTAGTCTTGTGTATCCTTCTCTTTTGGCTACTGTCTATGACGGTAGTCCCATATGACATGATGGACTGGACTATCTCCATATATAGTGTTATCCACATTTCGTGTAGCGCCCCCGTACAGGAAGTGATGTCACAACTCGCTGACATCACACTGACATCACTCCCGTAGAGAAGGAAAGGATACAGAAGGAAGGATACAGAAGGAAGGTTATGGAAGGAAGGTCACTCAAGCGACACGGGTTTTTCAGGGTATATGCGACCTTCGGTCGCAATAAGTCATCTCTCTTTACCCCTAATGTGCTGATGCATTATGGGCTGCAATATAACAGCTAGGAGTGCT
>NC_137831.1:24860463-24877963 GCF_963921795.1 Nannobrachium achirus | reverse complement strand
ATGCACAAGTAGGTAGTATCGATACAATCGATTCTTTGCACTGCCGATTCGATACGATACAAAATAAAACGATACGATTCGATTTTAGCTGTTTTCATTTCGATCTACTTCGATTTTTTAAGTTAAAAACGATATTTCGATACAGTTACTATATCGTTACACCCCTAGTACCTACCCACCTACCTACCTACGTACCTACCTACCTAACATTGAAGGCTTTAGTTTAATCAAATTCAGTTGTCAGCCGTATAGCAGGTACCTCCATTAAACTAACTATGCACACCCCCCTCCCCTTCCACCCTCGTCCAAACCCTTCCCAAATCTTTTTATTTGACGTTTTATTTGGCTGTGACGAATGAGCAGCAGTTGGATTATACTGTCATTTGTCTCCTCTTAGCTGAGGCCAAACTGGTCAAGAATCATCAATTTGGTGCACTTGGTGAAGAGTTTTTGATTTTTGGTATGGTGTTAGCCATGGGTATAAGGTTTTCAAAAACCATCGCAAACAAGTTGGGCTCGCCCCCTAGTGGTCTGTTTGCAATGAATCAAATATTAGATACGTCAGTACATGGTGCAAACCCCAAATAATTGATGAAAGAGATTTTTCAATGGATTTTGTTACTATTGGGTATGATAAACAACATACTAAAAATTCAAGAAAAAATAACTACCGGAAAGGCACCATTTTCAAGATGGCGTCCACGATGGCAGTTGTACGGTATTCATCGTGGGAATCACAAGCTGAAACTGAAGTCTAAAAACTCCGGTCACGCTACATTAATGTGTATTAAACGATGTTAACGTTGGACACCATTCGATTGCTGATGTCATGTTGGTCTCCAGCAAACCCCCCGTCCTCCTTGGTGGGCACTAATTAAAAGGAATGAGAATCGAGAACCGGTTCCCGGTGGATTAATTCCTTGAAATCGTTAGCCAAAGTCCCTAACGATTCCGTTATCGACCGTTGCACGTGCGCGATGACGTCACACACGCGATACGCTGGCTGCCTTGTTTTGTTAGACCGCAGCCAACCTGTCCTCTAGGAAGAGGCGTTCTAAAGTCTGGCTGTATTTCACGAGAATGTGCATGTTAATGTCACACTGTCATTGGCTGCACCTGTGTACTGTGCTAGTTTTGATAAGAGGCATCAGCTTTCAATTCCTAATTCAGTTGTTAACAGGTAGGCTAAGCTCACTGCATGGACGGACAACCCCCGTTTTACAAGAAACCTTATGCACGTTCTGACTGCCGTCATTACAAACATAAACGAGGCGCAGCTGATGTCCAATGTGCTATGTGTTGTTTGCTAAATGCTCCCCTATAAATCACATGTTCAAGAAAGAAACATAGAAGATAGCTGCCTGCCAACAACTGCTTTAGCTGCACAGCACAGCTCCGCAAGGAGCAGCCGACGTTGAATTGAGTACACTGTAAAACATTACGTGTGCCTTCACGTTGTGACTTTACCGCAAAAACGGGACCTTGGATTGAGCATAGAGTAAAAAATGTTTTTAAAACTGTTAAAAATAAAAAGAAGAAAATTACAGGAGGAGCAGAAGGAGGAGAGGAGGTAGAAACACCATTGGCCACTAATTCTGACTAGCCCCCAACATGGCTGCAAGCACTATACTAGATGACCACATGGGCTGTGTATGCTGTGCATCATCTATTCAGAGAAAATCATATAAAAGAAATGTTATATTAAATGAGCCTGTTTGTTCTCGGGTTAGGGTTAGAGTTCTTACACTGAGACTAAAGCTGGCCGCACACTAGCCGATAATCGGGCTATTTAATTACCCCCCCGACAATCGGGCTGCCACCGACTGAAACGGGCCCGACAATCGGGCATGAACGTCGTCTAGCGTGAGGTCTCACAGATCCACTCGGTGCCCAGCCGAGTGGCTCGGAGGACGATCGGGGGTAGCCCGACTCTTTTCAAACATGTTTGATATTTTCCTGGATCAGTACTTGTCTGGAAGACTGGAAGGGCAGCAGGGGACTGAGAGAAAATAGGTACAGCAGCCGCTGATACTAGACGCAAGTCTCTGAGCATACATCTGACTGAGTGACAGATCCATCTCTTTTTTTTTCTCTCCACCTCTCCCGGCCTCTGCCTCTCTCACACACACACGCACGCACGCACGCACGCACGCGCGCCCGCACAGACACACTTTTCATAGCGTCCGTCCGTCCATCAGGTTGTATCATGAATGATTGGGATTTAAATTAAAACTCAACGGCAGCGCATATCAAACAAACAGAAGAAAGACCGCGACCAGCACACATCCCTTGCAAGTAGGTGGGACGTTCGCGAACGAATCGAGTATTTTGAACGGCTCTTTGAAATGAACGATGGGATCCGGTTCGCAGTAGGGAGCCGTTCCTTTCTAATGAACAGTGGTGGGAAAATAGCCTACTGCAATCAATGTGGAAATACTCTGCCACAAGTAGAGGTTTTTGGAATGCTAATATACTTGAGTAAAAGTACAAACGTATTGGTATCATTCAACATTTAATTAATGTAGCCTACAGAGTACCAATAGTAGAAAGTAGGCAGAATGTCCTGTTTCACAGATTTTCCAATGAATAAAATGTAGAAAAATCTTTTGAAAATAGCCGATCTACAAGCTCACAATGCAACAAATGGCAGGTATGTAGGCCTACCTATATATGGCAGAAATAAATGTATATAGGGTTGAAGTTATTTGTAATTATAATCAAAATCTACAAAGTAACTAATGAGCCAGTCTTTTGAACGGCTCTTTGAAAGGAACGGATCCCAGAGATCCGGTTCACTTCAAAGGACCATAAATCCCATCTCTAGGAGTCAAAGAAGTACACGCCCATCCTGATCTACAAGCTTACAACGTGGCACGGGACAGACACAGTTTGGTCTTGGAGATCTTGTTCTGGGTGCGCTACACAGTCATACGACTAATCATAAATCAGGCACCATCAGCCATGAGAAGGACGGAGCGGTGCTTTAGCGCAGGAGAGAGAGGGGATGTCAGAGTTGGATGTACATGAAACGTGTCAAGTGAACTCATATCGTCAAAATAGGACACAACTTCCATATTGAAGCTTTTTTTTTCGTTGCGTGAGGCGGTGTTGTGTGTTGAGTCAGTGGATAACGTCATGTGTTTGTATGTGCGTGTGCGTGCGTGTTGCACAGCACAGCTCTCAGAACACCCCCGTGGCATCTTGTATTCATTATATTATTTATTATTGCTGTGTGCGAGCCCGACTCAATCGGGATAGAATCCTGTAGCGTGCGGAGCGCCCGACTGTTCAAAACGGCTAGTCTGAGTCCGTTTAGATTATCTGGTAAAATAATCTGAAAAAATTATCCTGTAGTGATTAATTCTACCCGATTCAGTCGGGCCCGATTATCGGCTAGTGTATGGCCAGCTTAAGAGGAGATGTCCTTGTCCGCAGATTATTAACGCAGCTCCCAGGTCAAACGTTCTAAGTACGATTCAACCACTAAAGGTCTAATGAAGATCGACCTTTAGTGGCTGCCACCAATCAGACCTCATCTTTCTATACTCCTCCCCTTCACTCTCAAGAATTGTATAAATACTAGAGGTTCGCACACCTAGAGTCCACGCCCGCTAAAAAAAAAAAAAAAAAGTTAAAAAAAAAAAAAAAAGTTAAAAAAAAAAAATTGGGTGGGGGGGGGGGGGGAACTATTGTGGCGGAACTATTGTGCCGCAGCGCACGTTTCCGGTTGGACATATTTGACCGCCGGACGCACTGGAGAGAAGTGACTGTTAAGCCTCTGCTATTTCTCTGCAGCAGGCACATGCAAACACAGTGGTGTCAAATTTCACTCTCTCTCTCTCTCTCGCTTGCCCGCACCCCCTCCCCTGTTGCCTCCTCTCTCTCGTGCTTAGCGAATGAGCGGACGGCATAGGGTTAGGGCCGGTACTCCTTACGTCCTAGACGACTACCTATGAGTTGAAGTCGATGTAAAGGGGGCGTGAAGTGGGATGCGGCTCTTAGAGGAATGTATATATAAGATGCTCTGGAAATGTGCAAGGGAGACTTTGTTCATGCACCTCACATGCTTAACAGGTGGCCGTCTCCTATCAGATAAAATAATGACTTCTCACATTCTGCTCTCACAGTACGTGGACATTATTATAAGTTATATCAAGATTTCTGTCACAGTGGCAGTTATTCATGGAAACTTCAACTTACTTCCACCCAAGCAGGTCTGACGTCCAGAAGTCGAACCTGGGTCCCCTGTGAGCGAATTAAAGCACACATCCTAACCCCTAGCCTAAAAGGGAATCTCCCCTTGGCCGAGGGAGATATTACACTTTTGGTCTTCAGGCTGAGGCTGTGAATCACTCTGCTACACTGGGAAGACATCTTATGTTTGTACAAGGTCCTCATCAACAGAGCAGGGAGTGGGAGGCACTCACTTCATTATAGACTCAGTACTCAATAGGCATTGGACTGTCAACTAGAGACGCGTGAACGTAATGCTTGCTTAATCACCCAAAAACTGGCCCCTAGAACTCCCCCAACCCCATTAAAGGGGCCATCAAAACAAAAGATCTGCCTTTAATGGCAATAATCCCTCAGTGCTGCGGCGGTCCAAGCCAAACTTGTATCTTTAAATGAGTTGTGTTGGATGTGCCGGGACCCCTGTGTCAAAGAGTTTTATTGCAGCGTGATGGATGAGTCCTCGGCCTCGTGTGTGTGCGCACACCGTGTGTATGTGTGTAGAGAGACAGAGAGAGACAGAGAGAGAGATGGTGGGGACAAGGTTTATTCAAGCAAGCTCATTAACAATTAGCACTTGTTTCCTGCCAAGCGCCAAGTCGACATTATTATATTATCATCTGAACTAGTTTTCTTTTTTCTTTGGTATTTTTGGGCATTAACCATGCATTTCACAAGCTACTCTAGAGCTACAGGCTCAGCTCATGTTATGGCCTGTGAATGGTACAGGAGAACCAAGTCTGCGCACTGGATCAAGCACCGCAAGTACAGTATCTTTATTTACCGCGTTTTGGGAAATGAAAATATGTCCTACAGGCATACGTCTATAATGACATGCATGGGGCGCCAGGGTTAAAGTGATTAAACATGCACCACGATGCAAATACTTTTCAGGCATCCATCAGTTTTCAACAATACATCATTCCCTTATTGAAATGGCAGCTACCTAATTTACAGGCAAGCCTCTCCAATCTGTTTAAAACCCAACTCATCTCGTTCCGCCGCCTCAGCAACGCAAGGTGTCGAGGAAAACAATTCCCTTCTATTTACCTTCGCCGTCAGCAGGGAATTAATCCTAATTTAAACCTGGGCGGCCGCCGGACTCCAGAGCAGCCACATACAAATATGATCTTTCCACTGGAAAGTGCCTATACTTCATTCTCTAATTAAAGGTATTCCATAGCCTGGGCTTTCAGCTGAATAAGCAAGCCATTGCCGCAGACAGCTAATAAACCACGGCTGTTAATTGCAAAAGAACGCCTCCATTAGGCATGAATAATTTGGCCACTTGGGTACGCACTTCCAAATTAGTTATTCCTTTTGTTCCTCAGAATTACCTATTCTTTGTTTTGTTGTCTGTACTTGATTAGCGAGAAGCATAAAGAAAGAAAGCAAGCAAGAAAGAAAGCAAGAAAGAAAGTAAGCAAACAAGCCAGGAATATATATCCTACATAGCCACCAAGCCAAATTATGAACAAATACAGTCACCTTGTCACAAATCACAACCTTCAACACCAGTCACAAATCACACAACACACACTATAGATTCACATCAGTCTTCATTTCCAAATGAACATGTGCAACCGATGACCGTTATGTCAGAACCAAAAACCTCTAGCTTGAACTTTACAGGAAATAGCAAACTCGCACATAGGATAACTGAAGTGACCAAGTGCTACATTATGTACACACATACCCTGTTTACTGCTACAACTCACTAGCTTCAACGGCAGACACAAAAGAACATAGCCTACACAATGTAAAATAGTCACATCAGAGCCAGAACATGTTTCATTGCCACCCAGTCATTGGGTCCCAAAATAACAGCAAAATAGTACAACAGCTTCAATTACATTAGTATACAAACAGCATACAACCCAAGCAGCAGCAGCCAGCAGCGAAGAAGAAAAACGTAAAAGAGACAAGCTTCCTACCTTTGAGCCATCTTCTACTTATGTTGTGCATGATGGCCAGGGTCAATCGTTGGAACTCATAAATAGGGAGATAGAGCCACCCTCCAGCTCGGCCTTGGGCGAGTCCATCTCGATCTTCCATACTGTGTATCTCACCCCTGCTGTTTGGTATAGGAACACTTAGGCCTTGAGTTTCTGAAAGAATGAAGAAAGAATGAATAATGAATGAATCCATGAATGAATCCACGAATGAATGAATGAAAGTAATATTGGTTTTTTTAACACGATTAAAAATAAAGCTATTCAAATATCTCGCAACATCCAACAGCAGCCACAACACAAAACACCACGCAGGCAATATTCCAGATCCAGGGACATTCACTGAACATCATTCATTGCCAGCAAGTCAATGGGGCCACAGTAAAGTTTGTTTTATATTATTGGATAGTTGACAGATGTTCAACCACAGAGCTACTGGCCATCTGTAAAGTACTCCACTATATTTGTAATTTGAGATATGAGTAGATTGGTTACTTTTTGGCTAATGCCCTCCTCCCTAGAATATGGATGCTGGGGTTTAAGTGGTTACCAAATTAAGAGCTCAACTTCAATATCTGACATATGATGAATTTGGGGTTGACAATAAAAAAAAATTCATTGTGACACTTTGTGGGCTTGTAGATTGGCTATTGTGGTTGTTATGGCCCGGCTTAGGGGAGCCTAAGCGGCAACAAAAAGTGGACTCCCTCCTTCCCTGCCCCAAAACACAATCACAGCAAAACCAACTCCAAAACAGTGATTTATTGACAAAAGTTTAAAACATGGGTAAAATACCTCGGGTGGGCACCTGTACTAGCTACATAAAACTAATATTCAAAAAATAAAACCCTATGCTTAGTACCCAAACAGAAATACAGAGTTCTTACCTAACCCAAGTGTTAAAAACTAGCAAATCTAAAACACACTAACAAAGCTAAAAACACTGGCAAACACAGACGACTGGTGTTTTGAGGTTGGCTAGGAGGAGGACATCTGTAGAACTGGAGTCAGCCATCTTTATAGACCACAGGAGCCAATCACCACCTAGTTCCACCTACTGAAGTTAGACAATCACACACAGCCACCACTCACACCATTCACACCAGCTGGTACTCGGTCACTCCTCACAGCTCATTCACAAACATACACAGGGCAGCGTCACACAGGAAAGTATACTGTACATAATATGACTCTATAGGGTCATAACAGTGGCTATAAAACACAGTATATAGACAATGTACACATAGTGTAGATGTGAAGAAGAAAAAACTGTTTAGGATTGAACAGGAGTGTCTTTGTTTCATGTAAGCTTAAATCCAGTGGTGTAAAGTAACCAAGTAAGGCACTAGTATTTCCAATTTACAATACTCCAATACATTTATTTGAAAACTAGTAGCTACTGATTTTTGCTCACACTGAAATTACAAAGTTGATATCCGTGATAACAAGTCTGTCCAATTGGAATAAAAAAAGGGACCATGTGGTTTATGAAAGGATGGCCAGTCCACGCCAACTTTAATTTTTGGCCGCAGACTTGCCTTGTTCTTGGAAGCGGTATCAAATGGCACATGAACACTATAATCACAGCAATTTCACAAACATCTCCGACTGCAGTCACACAGAAACACCGTCCAGGAGCAACACGACTACAGAGGAGCTCCTTATTAAAAAAAATAATAATAATGATCTAGGAAGAAATGTGGTTTCTTTGAACGGTGAATACACAGACACCCAGCTAATGGTCTGATAAAACAGGTATGTGGGCTTGACGACCAGATTGAAGATTCTAATTGCTGCTCGACGTTTTTGTGGCTTGCCGTGTGAACGTGTCCACTGAGAGTGACAATGACACACACTGGACTCATGGAGTCACCCTTTCATCCTTCATGCATTCATCCTGCATATTTTATTCATTCATTCATTCATATTGTACAAGATGGCAGGCCATTTAGAATTATCTCTTGTTGCAGTGGTTTTCAACCCTTTTCATATCTAGGTCCATATATATATATATATTTTAATAAGTATGACTTATTTATCTTATATTTAAGCTAAAGATCTATAAGGGCCCAAGATGGCAGGCCATTTCGAATTATCTCTTGTTGCAGTGGTTTTCAACCCTTTTCATATCTAGGTCCATATTTTTTTTATTTTTTTTAATAAGTATTACTTATTTATCTTATATTTAAGCTAAAGATCTATAAGGGCCCATTTGTTACGAACTCACCATCATTTAGCTGGGAACCACCTAGAACCCCCCTCAACGGTTCCAAATGGGAAGGAACCAGTTCCGGTTCCTTGATGTTTGATCCGGTTTGCACCGGCTCCGGCGCAAACACTGGGCGTGTCCACCGGTGTTACCGGGGTATTGCACATGCGCAGTGTTAACAGGAACTGCCATGGTGGAGTGTTCCAGCAGAGGCACTAGATAAAAAAGATCATGATCCGTTCTCAGTAGAGCGAGGTGTGTGTTTGTTTGTTTGTTTTGTTCTCTCTCCACTCATCACCTAAACAGCTGCAGGTTTTCTTATATTTTCTGCATAGTGCTGTGTTTTCTTTTTTTTAAAGGACCCCAATTGAAACAAGCCCAAGGCTCTTTGGAGGTGTTTATCCTTTTAGTTGACCTTGTACCAGCTGTTATGAAACTACCTTTTCCTATGCAAACTTCTAATAAAGTTTTAAATCAATCAATTATGGGAAATAATTGGTCTTCAGAGGGATGCTTTTATATAATCCTGTACTTTGAAGTATATGTCTTAGAACTTGTACTGTGTGCCGTACTTGTAGTCCGACTAATGTATGGTGCAAAAAATTCAACAGACTGCACAATTTAATTTATTTATAAGCACTTACACAAAATATCAGTAAAACAGCAGTAGATGAGAATCCGATGGATTTCTATAACTTATATTCATTCAGGATATGCAACACATATAGTTGCGCCTATTAGGGCACCAAATAAGCCTACTTGTTTTGTGGCATAAGAACATTTAATTTGAGCAAAGAGCAAGTCCCCAGCAGGCACTTTAAGTAGGACAAAACAAACACTACCATTTAATGATCACACACCGCCATCTACGGAGCCAAAGTGTAGGTGCGGGCCAGATTGTACTGCCCATGTGCAATACCCCGGTACCACGCTGGGACACGCCCAGTGTGATATCCTTCCTTTTAATCCTAGGTCCCAACCCTACTTGTGACACGTGTCCCAGAACACGCCGTGCAACATTTGTCCCCTGGGCTGTAAAGTACAACTTGATGACATCACACATTGTACTTTACCATACAAACCCCAAAATCATCCAGTTCTAGGCAACACAGAAGGGGGGGAACCTTTTTTCTATTTCCACACAACTCCTCTAAGGTATATTAATGACATATTTCAATATTGAAAATGGGTGGTCTTCCCCTTTAACGAACACAACTCTTAAGGCATTGCTGTTGACGATGACAGCTCTCTCTCTCTCTCTCTGTCTCTCTCTCTGTGTCACACATACACCAGGTGTGTGTGTCTGTGTGGAGGTGCTGGTGACACGGTCTGTTTATTAGCCCTCATCACAGCCTGTCAGAGGAGCCACGTTTAATTCATGTCATGATCAAAGGAGAGCAGGCGGAGTTTAGCCCGAAGGTAGCGTTCCCAGTGAACCGTGTGTGTGTGTGTGTGTGTGTGTGTGTGTGTGTGTGTGTGTGTGTGTGTGTGTGTGTGTATGCGTGCGTGCGAGTGTGCGCGTGCGTGCGTGCGTGCGTGCGTGCGTGCATGCGTGTGTGTGTGCGCGCTTAGCATTAAGGTAGACAGCACTTATGCCTACACGGCTGCATCAAAAGTTTTGATTGGGGGGCGTTCACACCCCCTTAAGTTGGGAGACATGGTGTTGACATCAAAACATCACTTTGAATAAATATGGGCTATGTAAAAAAAGAAAAGAAAGGTAACCTCTCCCTTCAGTGTGATTTACACCTCGTCATATGATGGTATTGCTGATGAAAATAACTGATCTACAAGTTGCCTGAATGAAGGGACATGAGGGCACCTCAGGCATGTGGTACCGTGAAGGTCGAAGGAGATGAAACAAAAAAACCATTTAGGCCTGGAACCATTATTTTATGCTTTAACTATTACAAAATAGCAGATAGGTCTATACAAGCTCACAGCGCAGCACAGAGTGGCACGCTGCAAGCTTTTAGATGTTATTTTTGAAAAATCTTTACATTTTCTTCACATTTTTAAATATATATATTTTTTAAAGCAAACATGTGTAACTCAAATATTTGCTTCTGGGGGGGGGGGGGGGGTCCCTGGAATAACATATTTTGAGATGGGGTCCTTGGGCAAATACCACATTTTGGGGGCCCTTGATATGAAAGAGTTTGAGAACCACTGATTTAGAAGGTTTTAGAAGACATTTATAGAATCGGGTCAAAAACATCCAAAGAAAATTGCAAATCTACAAGCTTGCAGCACAGCACCTTTTCAAAAATAACAGATCTACAAGCTCGCAGCGCGGCACTCGACAGTCTTAATGTCATTAGCTAAAGTTTAACTAAAGCTTTCGAGATGTCGGAAATCTCACCCATTCTGTGATCAAAGTTTTGTCAGTCAGCTATAAAGTTATCAGCTACTATGCTTTAAACACCTCTGTGACCTTTTACTTGTTTTATTTTTAAATGTTAGCATGTACCGCAGAAACACCCCTTTAATGTTTGCAGCTTGTCACTGAGGGTCTTTATGGGTATTTGTGAAAACATTCTTCCAAATTAAAAGTGTCTTCCATCTACGCTCCTGGACACGCTTTTAATTTTGGACACTGTGTGTGGGTTGATTTGACAGAAAGTTAATTGTAAGTGATTGGAGTCCAAGTAGAGCAACACATTCAGGTTACATCTTCCATTAGTCAAACGGACGCCAGGACACAAATAGAAACGGTCACAGTTTGCTGTGTCACTGCCAAACAATGCTCTGCCTTTCCAAGGTCTCTTTAAAGGCACATTCAATCATTAATCCTGTCTGTTTTTACGCCTTTGAGTTATTTTCACAGCCTTTCAAAAGTCACAGATTTGAGGAACCTCAAGGTGCGCAGATGAAGTTTGTTCAGTGCCTCGCTGTTTCAAGAAAGTACTATTACACATCCGCCCACTGAAACAAATTCCCCTTTTTGAATACCGGTAATTCCCACTGCTTGTACCTATAGTTTCCTGCTCCATGTGTGTCCGAGGCAGGCGAACAGTGACAAACCTCCCTAACGAGACCCTGGTTGACATGGCAAAAGACCCAAACCGCTTGAATGTGTGCATCTTGGAGACCGGCCACCTGGAATTCTCTCCAGCTTCCTTGACTTTCTTGTCTATTTACTGTGTTTGTTGCCAAGAGTCCAAAGCGCAGCCCGTGGCGTTCCACTATTCGTGGTTCGAGAGGCTTTCCCCTGCAGTGCCTGGCATGAATAGACTGAAGGGGAAAAAAAGAAAGAGACAACAACAGGAGACAGGCTGACATCCAGACCTCTCATTGAATCATGGAGGAGTTGGTGGTGGAGGGGGGAGGTGGGGGTCACTCTGCTCTCTGTGGAGACAAAAGCTCTTACTGTCTGCCACGCTGGAAGTCCACAGCTACCTCCACACTCTGCCAGCATCACCCCCCCATCTTCCTTTACCCACCAAAACATCCTCATCATTTGGGGAGCCGAGTGGCTGCTTGGTCCATTGTTCTACATGAAAACAAGCCTCACTTCCACAGGCCTGCCTCTCCTCTTGTGTGTTTGTGGCAACAACAAAGATACGCCAGACCCTTAGTAACCTGTCCTGTAGCAGCTGCCTGCCACCTGTGGAGTCCAGGCAAATTAGCCAAGGAGTGTGCACACAAGCACACGCACGCAAGTACATTACACACATGTGTAAACCTCCTCTGAGAAGTTCCCTAGACTCGCTATCTTTCTCTTCTAAAATATTACCTCATTTGCTTATTTATATTTATTTATTTTTCAATCGTCTAATGTAATCCTGGGCGCTACACTCCTTCTGCCAAACTTGCATTTCGAATCGTATCCTTTTAACTTGCTGGTGATATAATACTTACCACCAGACTTGCGGCATAATACTTAACTGACACAAAGTATTTATAAAAAGACTTGTGTCGATGACAGAGACTTCCTGATCGGGGAATATGCTCTGCTCAGCTCTGCTCTGCTTTTGTGTGCTGCGAGTGCGAGCGAGACGCAATAAATGCATGTGGTGTGTGGCCCCAACGGGAACAGAATTGGAGTGGAGGGCGGGTCGGCCCATAATACTTAGTGTCTTGTGATTGTTTCATTAAAACCAGTTGTTCCATTTCCCGTCTCCTTCGCTATCTGGACGCCTGGCCAGTGGGAGGGAGAGAGAGAGAACAGCAGCATGTGAGCCGGCACAGCTCCCCAGAATGAGGGCAAGATCACACTGGGCAAGGGCAGAGGCTAGCTGTATGTTTTCAGACTTCATCTTATTCTGAAGCATTTCAGGAGTACCCAAACCTTTAAGGGAACTTTGTTTACACCTCGTCAATTCGGCCATGATTCGGCAGGGGAAGAAGTGGGAAAGCATCTGCTCCTTGCCATCGAAAGCTCTGAAGCCGCTGATGAAGAACTGAACATGTTCAGTCGTTTGCCGTTTCCTCGCAAGCCGTCGTTAATGACGAGGGGGGTAAATACTCCACTGTATCCACCTGTTTCCGCCAGGATTTACTGTAGAAAGATTTGTGGGACACATCCGGTTAACAGCAGACATACAAGCTCACGTCGCGTTGCAGATGAGCGCAGATGCAACCGCTGTGAGCTTGTAGATCACACTCGGCTGAAAATGCCACACGCCTTCTGCGCAATGCACGATGGGACGTTGGAAACTTGTGGATAGTGGACCTCTAGTCTGCTAATGGTGCAGAGGCAAGCCTACTGTAAATAAGCCAGATACATTTTCCCATTGCATATTTGAACTAGATATCATATTTTCAATCTCAACTCTCAATTCCCGTACCAATCGATCAACTTCAAAGCAAAGCTAGGCTAATACAAAGTCACCGATTCTGTGAGTGAAACAAGCGTCCAGGTGACCAGGTCTATGACAACAAGCCCTAAAGAAGCGACCAGTTTCACCACTTGAGCCTTATTCCATCAGCTATTTTCAAAATGAATCTTGAAAGTAAGGCCAAATAAGCAACTACACTTCAGAAACAAGCTAAAGCAAACTAAAGCAACCCGCAACTATGAATATTCACAAACGACTTTAAAAGAAAACACGCCCAAAGTCGCTTATAATAAGCACAGGTCTGCTTATTATAAGCGACTTTGGGCAACACTGGCATCCGCCTCCTGGTGTGGTGTGAAGGTGTCATCTGAATGCAATGATTGTCGCCCAACTTTTAAATGCCAAGTTTGCCAATTAGAGTTTGTCACTTGTGTGTGTGTGGAATAAATATAAAAATAAACACTAACAAAAAATAAAACATGACGTCGGTCTTCTCTCGTCAGAACAGTGCTTGATCCCAACACTGTTCAGTCAGCTGTGGTGTCAGGATGACTGACAGCCCTACAGTCACACAGCTCTCTCTCTCTCTCTCTCTCTCTCTCTCTCTCTCTCTCTTTCTCTCTCTCTCATCATGTTACGCCAAATTGTGTTTTACGGCCGGTGTTGGGTTATAGATGGGCTACATGATGGATATGGTCACAATATTATTTAATATAAGAATGGCACCGGCTGAGGCATGAATCATGACCGACTTTATTTCCAAGCCGGCGTTTCATAGGCCTGACACTAAAACGGTGATATATAAATGTCAGGCGCTTTAGGCCGTAAAGCATTATGAAGCGTGGTTTCACCGTCATCAACCCCACATTTATTCACTGTCTTGTACAGTGACTGACAGCGTACTGTCTCTATTGAAATATCTGTATTGAGACGGAAACGGAAATGAGACATATCTGTCTTGACAGATACTGTATGTACAAATATATTTATGCATTATGCATTTTGATCAATAAGCATGTCAATTAATGTCAATCAATCAATCAATCAATCAATCAATCAATCAATCATCCTCAGGTTTCTAACCTTCGTGAATGAACACATGAATGAATGAATTACTAAATTGATTAACCAATTGACTAATGTTTGTAACACAAGAGACACAAATAAACATGACACGTATAGGCCTACTGTATGTCCTCAATCTAGATAATACTCATGTAAACATGTTTTATAAGCGTACAAAAGCAGCTAGTGGAATATTGTGCATGGGCCATATAGACTTGGTATGAAAGGCAGAAGTTAATTCCAATAAATATTCCAAAGGAGACATAAAAACTGTCATCTTTCTCCATAATGTGAATCATTGCTTACACATTATGAATCAGTGAAAAGGGCTAACCAGGAAAGCATGTCATATGTGAAATATTCATACTTAATATGAAACAAAAAACAGGAAAGCACATCATATACTGTTGTTTCCTGTTGAGATTGGCACATTTCACCCAGGTTTTTTCATCTCACTCATAAATAAAAACCAGTAAGACTCCCTAAATCAGGAGATAAGCGACCGTCAGGTCGCATACACAAACTTTAGAAGGCAATGTTAACAAGAGCAGATACTAAACTTTTGAGGCTTCAGGCCAGGGCTGCGACTCTCTCCGCCACACTCACCCCCCTTTGACCTCCTCCTACGGGGAAGCCCGGATCCGGGTCACAGCACCAATGTAACGGAGCTGATCCGATCCGAACCTCCCCACCCGGCTTCGAACCCGGGTCTCCCGCGTGAAAGTCCAATATCTTAATCATTACTCCAAAGGAATATCCCTATGGAACGAGAGCAGATAGACTTTTGAGGCTTCAGGCTGGGGCTGCGACTCTCTCTGCCACATATATACTGTATATACAGTATATATATGGAAATGTCTACATTTTCCATTTCTTTACAGTGACATAGAGTACATGAACTCTTTACTTATAAACTGTTTGCTGTTGCAGACATAATATAGGATAAATACAAAATTGACAACAAATATTTTTAAATGCGGACTATAGTGAGGACAATTCCTTAATTCCGCCTGCCTTTCGAGGGAAGGCACAGGAAATATGTCAGACGTAATGGTCTGGCATACAGTGTGCGTATTGTCCACTGCAGGCATTCTGTTTTGATTCATGAAAGCTAGTGGGCAGCCACTTTTATTGACGTGGAAAAAGATACGCGGAGAGAATAGATAGAAGCTAGCTCCGTTTCACTCTTGCATGTCAGGGCCGTCTGTTTGTCGTGCGATTCCAAAAGGTTTCTTCTTTTTTTCCCATGTTTGAAAAATGCGTGGGCAGCTGGCGTTACCACGCTCCGTGCAGGAATTAGCCACTTAGCTCCACCGCCGAAACCCAATCTGCTCTGCACCTGGGCTGCTCCGCTAGCTAGCACGGCCTGCACACACACCTCTGACCACAAGTGTGTGTGTGTGAGAGAGAGAGAGAGAGAGAGAGAGAGAGAGAGAGAGAGAGAGAGAGAGAGAGAGAGAAAAGACACCTGTCATGTTAGCATTCCTGCCTCAGAGTCCAAAACCATCCGAGTTGTTCCTGTCCTCCTGCCAGCAACCTGGACACTGAAACATAACAAGACTGTTTCCTCCTGTTCAATCAATCTGCTGGACTTTCACCCCATCCTGTCCACCACTCTCTATCACACAGTTTCCCAAACACTTGGTCAGGAGAACATTTTATGGGTTCCTTTATTGTTTGTTTCCTATTTAGATTTGAATTATTATTATTTAGTAATTTATTATTATTATTAAGTAATTTCATGAATAAATGAGAGGACCAAGTGTGGAGAAGAGGGGTCACAGGTGCAGCGCACAACTTGGTTGGTGAGTTGGTGAGACGAAGGAGAACTCCAGGCAGGAATAACCCCACAGTACTGGAGAACTCTACGCACCTGTGTCACCTCAAGACCTCAGGAGGGACCCACCCAATACCTCCCCAGAGGAGCCTCTTGTTGGGGGAAAAAAAACAAATGGGCAGTGATTTGGCCACCACTGCCGACCCGGCCATTGTGTGTGTGTGTGTGTGTGTGTGTGTGTGTGTGTGTGTGTGTGTGTGTGTGTGAGTGTATGTGTGTGTGCGTGTGTGCGTGCGTGTGCCGTGCGTGCGTGTGTGCGTGTTTTAGAGGTCTGCTCAGACAGATGGCTGGTTGACCTGATAACCCCACCCCTTTACAGGGACAGGGTTCACTAGTCCCAACATGACAGGTACCACATGACACACACACACACGAACAGGCACACACACACCGTACGTCCGTGTGATACTGTGATAGATACACTATTCGATTACCAAAGGTCCATTCACAGCATCTAGGTATGAAGAAATACAGATTAGTCGAGCATAATTCTTAACCATTTCCAAATTTAAATATTTTGTTATCAGTTAAGATTTTGTCCACAATACCATGCTGTATTGGTTGGTACCAAAGGAGAGATAACAGGTAAACGTTGATCAATTTAACAATTCTTTTACATTCTCTGATTTTGTAAACTTCTTGTAAATTGAGTAATGCAGGACTTAACCTATACTTTAACTCTTGAAAATCATTTTACACTCTCCATTTGTTTACCAAATCTCCATAATTTAGCTGGAGACCACTTGGAACCCCCTCAAGGACCACTGGTGGTTCCCGGACCACTGGTTGAAAACCACTGACTGACTGAGAGAGAGAGATGAACAATGTTGTAAGCTTGTTTGTAAGTTGCAATGTGACACATATGTGTTTACACAATTTTTTATGCTTATGTTTTTTAGTTTTTAATTGACACTTAAACTGAGTTAAATCATCGTCTCCCCATGCCAGCAATCAAGCAGTCCACTCCAACACATTCCAACGTGCATGTAAACAAAGAAGGTGACGTTAGAAAGATTTGTCTCTCTTCTTTCCACCGAAAAAACAAAAACAAACTAACAAAAATAAACATTATATCGAGAACACAGACAAACAAAGACAGAGAGAATGACAGCCAGTTTCCATGATGGCTCTAGTTTAACCCACCATGTGACTCCTGACCTTTGGTTGGTCCCTTGCTGGGTTCCAACTGAGCGAGGCCAGAGAGGACAGCTGGTCTGAGACCAGGAAGCTTGTTGTTATGTCTGCTCTGGAGACAGACAGACAGACAGACAGACAGACAGACAGACAGACAGACAGACAGTAAACATCAAGAAAATAGCAATGACAGTGTTAGCCGTTATCATAAATGGTAAATGGTGCATTTATATAGCGCTTTTAATCCAAAGCGCTTTACATAGATTGTGCATTACATTCACCCATTCACACA